>NC_137209.1:7236706-7444206 GCF_960531495.2 Zeus faber | reverse complement strand
TAACCCAGATCCACGAGCGGTGACGCAGCTGGACCTCTTCTCCTGCCCCTTGACTACAACCGCACCCAGTGTCACATCGACAAACCCAAAAAAACACCAACGGCTTCACAGATGTTTGAGCGGAGGTAGTAAAACACGCAGCGGGGGTAAAAACCTCTCCCAGGATGAATGGGGGCGGCAGATATTGCAGGTTGACAGAGCGTTTCAGCGGTTGAAAGAAGGAAGGGACGGAGAGAGGGGAAAGCCTTGAATCGTATCGCAACGTTCTGGGAGGTTTTTTTGGGGGGGGGGGGGGGGGTGGATGTGACGCGGGATGAACCCAAAAACGCACTCCACATTCGAGGGCACGGACACATTGAATAAAGTGCTGTTCCCTTCAGAAGTAGATGGTCATCGAAGTACCTACCGTACGATGTCGCTCCTTTCTCATTCCTGCGTCGGGAGGTAAAAGTAAAAATCAGAGTGTGAAAATGAAACGTGTCACGGCGCAGAAATGAGCCCTTTCTGGTGAGAACGTGATTCGGGTAATCAAGCCTTAGCGGCACGCCGACTGTGTGAGGATTCCGTGTCGCTTTCCCAGTGGATTACTTTGAAACACTTCCTTGAGAGTCAAAAGATGATTTGAAATGTTTAAGTGTTCAGTTCCTCCCTTTGGCTGTTAAGACCCCAAAAAAGACGTGCATGTTTGTACAGTATATATTAATTTATTAGGGGTTGCGCAACTCCTGATTTTTACTAGTTGCCGAGTTGCCAAAGAAGCAGAGAGATTCGAGAGGTTTATTTGTCACACACATATACATACTTTCATACATATATGCAGTGAAATGTCTTTGCAAAGCACCCGGGGATTATGCACAATAGTTACTAAACTGAACATAATAGCTAAACTAATTCCTACCGAACTAACTAACTGAAACCGATTCCTGAAACGTAATGCAGTTAGTGAATAGAATAATATAAGTAAAATAAAATAAAATAAGACTCAAAGAGGTAATACAGAGTGGGGGTACAAAATAGAATTAAAGGGGATGGACGTATGTCTATGGGATAGGCTATTTACAGATATGAGATATGAGAGAGGTGTTCTACGTGATCAGGGAAGCCATCGCTATCGGTCTGACCATGATTAAGCTTTTTATTCGCTTCTTTTTAAAAAAAATTGCCTCCTAACTCCTTGTGGAACAATCTGGTCGTAGGCGTCGTCTCTCAGCTCCGGCTCCGTTCCCGTTTCTCAAGTTACTTATCGGACTGGAAACGACGACGGGGCGCACGGAAAGGGGAAGGCTCGGCCCGGATATCCGCCGGCTTCACCGACACACCGGAAATTTGGGCAATTGTATTTTGTGAATTAACTTATGAGGGGACCAGCGCTGAATTAAGATACACATGTAAATACATATTTTAATAAATTATTTGACTATTACAAGACTTACTGTAAATCTGGTGACAGACTAAAAAATGTGGTCCACGACTAGTCGACTGTTGCCGATAGTGCCGACTAGTGGTTATAGTAGCCGACTAGTTGACTTGTTCGGTGAAACCCCTAATATATACACACACACACACACACACACACACACACACACACACATATATATATAGCTTGACAGCACATACAGTAACTGGTGGTGGATGTCATATTGGTTAAAAAAATAACTGCAACAACTAAAATGCAAATTGACCGCTCCCACTGATTATACAGGTTGTAGTCTTCATTTCTGGATTTTGGTAGTTTTATATATTTGAATGATAATATATATGAATTAAAGCGACAAATTATGTGAAATATGTTGTTGAACTGGAGAGTCTAATACCTAAGGTGTGCAGGTCTAATCCTTGGCTCAATTCCATCTGAAAGGCTACTTGAAAAAGATGTGTATTCATAATGACAGTCCTAGTCAAAGGGCTTTGTCCGTTTAACGCGATGAAAATCCCTCAGGAGAAAAAAAAAATCTCTTTTACCGGGAATCCCAATGCTAATTTTGCGGTTGCAAGCCGCCAGGATTTGTTCAGAAATCCCCAAATCAGTGATAGATTGATTAAATTGCCTAACTATCGTTCGTTCAAACAAGGCAAATGCTTTGCGGTGAATTAAATGACGTCCCGAAAGCCCAAGATCTCCAAGATCCCCGTCTTTTCTTTTGCAATTTTAAAAGTCAATATACTTAAAAAAAAAAAAAAAAAATGGACTCATAATATTTCCCCTTGTATTAGTTTAAGCCAGGGCTGTGTATTTAACACAATATCACATGTCTTGTCAGCGTCAGGTTATCCATTAGGAACGACATGTGGAGATTTTGAGGGATTTGGTGGATTGATAATGATTTAGAAATATATCATTATATACAGTAGGTAGAAGTACCTGGGTGCCTCTACTGCGGATTGTACGAGAAAAAACTGGACTAGAGCTTGTTTTAGGCGGACTGGTCCCGACGCTAAAAATGCTATTTTTGCCATAAATTCTGTGATATGATGGGTTTGTCCAAACATTATTTTCAACTAAAAGGTTAGGTTGGCTTTTTTTTCAACACATGCCTTCACATAAAAATGTTGATTTCCATCATTTATAACTGTTTGAACACGAAACTTACCACTCTGCTGGAAGTTCTCACTGTGCTTCCAGGCAGTTCAGTGGGGAATCTCAAATGGAGTGGACCAAACATATCTTAGGATAGTTTTCGCTATTTCTCGACCCTTATTGAAATGCTGGTACCCATCATTTATAACTGTTTTATAGTGCTTTACTATTGACTATTGAAACTTACCATTCTGCTGCAAGTTCTCATTCAAATCGAGAACCTCAAATGGAGTTTACCCATAGATGGCAAATGACAAAGGATAGATTTGCTATTTTTCCCTCCCCAGCCCTTATTATTTAAACGTTGGATCCCATCCATTATAACCATTTTATAAGCACTTTACTGTTGTACATTTTTTAATCGCCACGTTGCCTTATGTGACTTATCAGCTCTGCACATTTGAAGCCACTGGCAGGATCTGTCTAGACATATTGTTCGGGATAACATTTACCGTGAACAACAACTCAAGAAGCGCCGACACATTTCTAACAAGATGATTAGCGCTGGAAGTTCTCTGGAAGTGAGAAAGCCTTTCAAGCTCTTAAGGCGTTGAGGGAGGTTGTGACAGAATGTCTTCAAATGTCAAATCAGAGCATCTTCTTTTATGGTGCTCTGCCAAATTTGCCACAGTCTCGGTTGCTGCTCCTCACGATGCTTCGGTGCCGACCACTGTGGTAAATGTTCAAGCCTTGAACATAAATACACATCTCTTTTTCAACAACGGGAAACTCAAAATAAAGTCCATAATGTAGATGTAGCCCTTTGGGCCACATCTATGCTCAGAATCCATGCTAAATATCCATGCTAAAGGCCTGGATTGGAAAAAAAAAAAAAGGCCAACCTATCCTTTAATCTGGTTACTTAATCTGGTTTCTGCATCACAGCATTTTCTTTTTCCAAATTTCCACGCTAAAAACCTGTGCTAAATTTCCATGTTGTAGAACCGAATTGGAAAAATAGCCAATCTATCCCTTAATCTGGTCAGAGAATTTTCTTTTATATTGCCGTTCTTCGTTTTCCTGTTTTCCCCTTTCCCCTCCAGCTGTCTCCACCCATAGCGAGGGAGAGGACAAGATCCAGGTCCTGCTGATGGTGGAAGGCGGAAGGTACGTAGACCTTACTTTGCCCAATCTGTGGACGACGGCTGTGACATTATGGTGTCCTTCTCAAGTGGTTGGGGGAGTTTTGAGGGTTGGACAAAGCAACATTTTCAGGGTGAAAGGCGTTTCAGTCGTTTTGCTTAGCCAAACATCAGATGCTGAAATGAAACCGTCGCCCCAGACCAGGTAGAACAGCAGGGATGGAAGGAGAATATATTTTATTTTACTTCTCGCTTACACAAAAGTATGTTATTCACTGGACGGCTGTGCTCATTTCAGCAGCAATTTGGACGGTGCACTCCATCAGATTTTGGCAGCAGACGGGTTAATTAATGAATTTATTTATTTATTTGCATATTTACAAAGTTATAAATTTATTTATTTATTTGCATATTTATTTATTTATATATTTATGTTTAATGACATATTACATAATATGCTGCCTGAGATCTATGCAAAAATATTTTTGGTTACTTTTCCAAAATACTCCTTTGATTATTTTTTCAACAAAGCATATTTCACTACCTTTACTTACTTACTTACTTACTCACGACCAGTGACGCAAGTACCGACAGTGCAACCGGTGCAGCTGCGCCGGGGCCCAGTGGCCGCTAGGGGCCCATCCCATCCCTGTGTTTCACCGTGCGTGGAATGGGACAGCTTCTCAGACATTCTCATACATCCCTCAATCACTGAGGGTCAACCTGGTCCCCAAGGATCGTGGTCACGATTGCCCCGCGTGGCAGTCGGCCGAAGCGATTATCTCAATAGTGGATCAATTTGAAACATTCCGATACAAATCGATCAGGTGGACTGCGATCAAAACAAATGTTTTTAGATAAAAAAAATAAAGACCATCGTTTTCTTTTTTCGGGGCACGCTTTGAAGTAGCCACTGTGGTGCGCTGTGTTTTTGCGGTGATGATGCTCACATGTTTTCTCTTTGCGCTGGTAGAACGGTGTACGTCCACAGCTTCAACAGAGTGGACTTTTCGCTCTGGCACTCCTCCATCTCTCTGGCGGCCGGGACGGGCGGCCGAGCGCTGGGCAACCAGCAACTCAGCAAAAACGGGGTCCCCATCGTGGTGGACAGCTGCATCGCCTTCGTCACCCAGTACGGTGAGCGCGGCTAGAGCGTCAAAAATACATCATTTAGACGTTTCCTGGTTCAGCACAAAATAATATCCCTTGCATTAAAGTGCCAACTTTTACTTCTCAAAGCATTAAAACTCAATTGGGACTTGTCATGCACAAACCAGTCTTGGACATCAGTTAATAATGAATGTTTTCATTCCTAACCTAAGACTACTGAGCACACAAACTGATCCAACTACAAGACCATCAAGCTAAGTAGCTACTAACCATCTCCCAACCAATTGACTTTTTCACATGTTGTACATCTTAATATTGCTGTTTAGTAGAACACTATGGACTGTAAAGTGCCTATTTGTCCTTAAAGTCATTTGTCTTAAATGTGAATTTGATGGGGTCTTGATTTCAACATTTTTGCCTGATGTTTCCAGTCATCCGTATGTGTGTGTGTGTGTGTGAGTGAGTGTGTGTGTGTGTGTGTGTGTGTGTGTGTGTGTATATATAAAGACACTAGTTTATTGTAGATAAGGGCTCGTTGGAATTAGCCCAGGAGCAGATAGACATTGTCATGACAGGGCTCCTCTCTCCTGAGTGTGTGTGTGTGGGGATGGGGGTTGTACCCTTTGCTCGTTAGACCAACCAATAAGCAAAAGGTATGCAGCTACTCTGATCCTGGGTCCCCAATTACCTAGACCCAGGTCAGGTCTGGCTGTTCAAGCAACACCATCCCTACACCACAATATATATATATATATAAATCTCACATATATCTGTTTTACCAAAAATGATACATTTATTATTATCATTGCTTATAAATGCCGGAGCTCTCCACATACTACTTATCTGGAGAGAAAAATCCAAGGAAACCCTTTTACTTACCTTAAAATATAAGGGTTTTTGATTTATCACATATTTTACCATCTGTCCTATCTTCGTTCTTGATTCTCTTTGTACTTCCTTTCCTTCATCCTTCTCCCCTCATCCCCCTATTTTTTCTCCTCCCCTCCTCCAGGTCTTTGCCAGGACGGGGTCTACGAGCGCCGTGGGGACCCGGCTCGCGTGGCCCAGCTCCTGGACCACTTCAGCCGCGACGCCCGCAACGTGAAGCTGCGGGAGAAGGAGCACCACCTGGAGGACGTCACCGACACCCTGCGCGGCTTCCTGTCCCAGGCCGAGGACGCCCTGCTGACCAAGGAGCTCTACCCCTACTGGCTGGCAACTCTGGGTGCCTGATTTACTGTTATTACTGTTATACATGGCAATACTCCATTCTGATTGGTCGTTGGTGGCCAATCAGCGCTCAGTTATTTCTGAATAATGACCGTTGTCACGGGCGACCGACTCTCCTCCTGGATTCATGTCCCTCGTTTCCACACATTCTTACTCCATTCAGCACAGTAATAACACAATAATAAGATGAGGCCCAGGATTTCAGGCAGCATCTGCATAAAGTAAATATGTGTGTGTGTGTGTGTGTGTGTGTGTGTGTGTGTGTGTGTGCGTGTGCGTGTGACTGCGCACGCTTGTCCAGATGAGGAAGACGAGAGACGCAGGGTGGAGAAATACTCCACCTTCATTCGGAGTCTGCCCAAGATCCACAGGTCCACCCTGCAAGCCCTGCTGCAGCACCTGTACAGGTATACACACACACACACACACACACACACACACACACACACACACACATTATCTATGATGATAAGTCACTATATCGACCACAAAAACCTTTTATATTTTCACAAATGTAATAGTATAAACTGCAAATACATCGAAATCCTTGAAAAGTGTATATATATATATATATATATATAAAATGAATGAAAATAAACTAGATGTATGAATTACAATGTACAAATGTACAAATATTGACATCACATTACAATTAATATAAAAATCTATTAAACATTTGAAACACTCCTAGATTAATTTAAATTAAAAATGATTCTGCTGCGGACCCTCTGCCATGGCTATGGGGACCCCCCAGGAGACTTAAAACTGAGTCTCAGAAAGTACGAAAAAGGACTCAGACACCATCATAACACTGATAATAATGCTGTTGGTGCAGGATCCAGCAGGTGTCCAAGCTGAACGGCATGTCCAGCCAGCGTCTGGCCTCGCTCTTCTCCTGCTGCCTCTTCCAGACCCAGGGCCAGACCCCCCAGGAGGTCCGGGTGGTCCACGACCTCATCTCCAACTACGTCACGCTCTTCAGGGTGAGTGTTCGCAAATACAATGTTTAGACTCTAGAGAGCAGGGGGTTCCCAAAGATTTTGGCTTTTGTCTGAGGACTTTATCTGCATAAAGTAGAGCCCGCTGGTCATTATTGCAAAATAACCCCCTTTAGCTGCTTAATACAATATTAAATACAATAAATTATTAGTCAATAATACCTAAAAAACAAAGATGTAAAGATAAATAATAAAATATATACAATAAAATGGTATATATTTATAAAAAATGTTAAATAAAATCATTAATGAATAAATAGAAATAAATACATTATAAATGGGATCAGTAAATACATAATATTAAAAAATATATTTTTTCTCTGGACAGCCTTCAAGGACCCCGAGGGGTCCTAGGACCCCAGGTTGGGATCCCTTGCTCTGAGAGTTTACTCAAAAGAAAGCAAGATGCTTTACATCACGTGTTACCTTTGAATTCTGTCTCTCCCCAACACACACATGTACATGGTGTGTGTAGATATAATGCGGGGTGCTGGATAGGTCACAGCGCGGGGTCACCCCCTGCAGCACAGCAGGGCTTTCAGTGCCTGGCTCAAGGGCACTCAGCAGAGATGAGCCACTCACCGTTGGATTACACGATAGTACAAAATACAGCATTATTTGAGGACAGGGAATGTGCACAGTTGCATTCCATAATGATAGGAAATAAGAAGGAAAACCATTTTTGCACCTAATATATGGAGGTAATAAATTCCTGTATTCTGGGATTTTTTTATTATTTTGTGTGTGTATGTATATATATATATATATATATATATATATATATATATATATATATATATACATATTCTATCTTAATATTATATTAACATTTTTTTTTTTTTTTTTACATTTTTAACTCCAATAGAAAAACAAAAAGGGTCAGGGTTGGGGTTTAATGTTAATTGGCCTCCATTTAGAAAATAAACCCCTCTTCCCAACCTATTTTCCTTTTTTTTGTGAAGTTAATTTATCCCTCAAATTCATACGATGATGGCTACAGCCCGAATTCAGCTGAAATTGAGCCCTACTTGCGCAATAAAGCTATTGACGGGGTGTCGGCGACATTCTTTGAACGCTAAAACCAATGCTAATGCTAATCCCAAGCCTCCCGCCCCCCTTCCTTCCCATCACACCATTCCCCACATTAAAAGGTGGGATCATTTATTCTTTCTTTCCAAGTCGGTTTTCGGGAATGGCGGCCATTGGCGCATGACAAATGGCCATTAAGCTCAGCCAATCAGCGTCACCATGGCGGCACAATACGCGCAGCCGCCACGCTAATTAAACCGCGAGCTCGCTAAACTCCTTTATCAGCCTTCCGCAGAGCGCCTACGTGAGTTGTTGCCCCCGCCGCCGCCGCCGCCGCTGCCGCCGCAGCCCCCGCGCTTCCCAATCTTCTCCGCCATGCGTCTAACTCCCCAACAAAGCAAACTGTTCTGTGAAAACGATAGGAGGAAAGTTGGTAGAAAGAAAAAAAAAAAAGAAAGAGGGGTGGCGGGGGGTGCGTTTTCCCCTGCTGGGAGCTGTGTAAAGCGGAGCGTTAGCCGGGGGAGCTACTTATTCAGTCGCGCAAGTTCCCCACTTGTGAAATGAGTTTCACGAGTGTCAGCCGAGCGACCCACTTCTCCGCCTGTGATTGAGTGTATTCTTTGGGTGACGTCGCTGTGGTCGTTCCATCCGGTGGGTTCGACACGCTCAGCGTTATTTTGGCACGGGAACTTTTTCGCAAAGTGGATTTGATGCGACCGTGTTCGCGCGTTCACGGTCAAATCATTTGTTTTTTGTACGTGATGGATGTTATGTCGTTATTCGTGTTTTTTTTTGTTTTTTTTTACAATGATTACAACAATACAATGATGTGACTTATCACTAGAGATGGGGGGCGATAGGCTCCATTCATGATAGGTGTTAAGTGTCATAGGCATTGTTTGTGTTGTAATAGGCATTGATTGTGATATTCATTCATCATTTAGTATTATTCATCATATATAGCCATTATATACAATAGCCATTATTTATGATGGCCATTATTTGTGATTGGTATTGTTGTGTGTGTGTGTGTGTGTGTGTGTGTGTGTGTGTGTGTGTGTGTGTGTGTGTGTGTGTGTGTGTGTGTGTGTGTGTGTGTGTGTGCGCGCGTGCGCGTCCTCCAACAGGTCAATGAGGATCAAGTGCAACAGATGGAGAGAGAGAACAGATTCATTTCCCGCTGGAACGACAAGAAGGACTCCACGGTAAGTCCACCTGCTGTGTGTGTGTGTGTGTGTGTGTGTGTGTGTGTGTGTGTGTGTGTGTGTGTGTGTGTGTGTGTGTGTGTGTGTGTGTGTGTGTGTCTGTGTGTGTGTGTGTGTGTGTGTGTGTGCGTGCGCGCGCGCGCCCTAGGATGGTTTTGTTATTGCTTTGTTTTTCGTCGAGTGTATTTACTCGCACAAAGGCTCCGGTTTATTTTGTGTTTATTTGTTTTCAGATGTTTTGTTGAAGCAGTGTGTGCTGGCCCTTACCTTGAGTACTCTAAACCTCGAAATTGGCAATTGGCTTCGGAAAAGAAGTAAAAAAAAAAAAACCCCGTCTCATAGCAGCGTTGGCTTTCTCCATTGGCTAAAATGAATGCTATTCTAACGCTAGTGCTACTGCTTGCATTGAAAATCGGGACAAAATAAGGTTTACGGAATCTGTTTACTGTGACATACAATTTGCTTTCAGTTGATCTTAGGTTCATGCATGTATTTATAGTCAACAAGAGGGTGGGCAAAGCAAAATTTGAACAACTTTACGCATACAAAATAAAACAATGAGTCACTTCCACGAAAAGTCACTTCAGTGAACAGTCACTTCAGTGAAAGGCCACTTTAGTGAATAGTCACTTCAGTCAAAAGTAACTTCAGTGAATAGTCACTTTAGTAAATAGTCACTTCAGTGAAAGGTCACTTTAGTGAATAGTCACTTCAGTCAAAAGTAATTTCAGTGAATAGTCACTCCAGTCAAAAGTAACTTCAGTGAATAGTCACTTCAGTGGAAGGTCACTTCAGTGAATAGTCACTTCAGTCAAAAGTAATTTCAGTGAATAGTCACTTCAGCGAAAAGTCACTTCAGTGAACAGTAACTTCAGTCAAAAGTAACTTCAGTGAAAGGTCACTTTATTGGAAGGTCACTTTAGTAAATAGTCACTTCAGTCAAAAGTAACTTCAGTGAATAGTCACTTTATTGGAAGGTCACTTCAGTGAATAGTCCCTTCATTGAAAGGTCACTTTAGTAAATAGTCACTTCAGTCAAAAGTAACTTCAGTGAATAGTCACTTTATTGGAAGGTCACTTCAGTGAATAGTCCCTTCAGTGAAAGGTCACTTCAGCGAAAAGTCACTTCAGTGAAAAATGACCGTCAATAGTCACTTAATTGAAAAGTGACTTTAGCAAAAGGTAACTTCATCTAAAAGTGCCTTTGCTGAAAAGTCACTTCAGTGAAAAGTCAACTCATTGAAAACTGACGACAGTGAAAAGTCACTTATGCAATATTTCACTTCAGGGAAAAGTCACTTCAGTGGAAAGTCACTTTCCCAAAAAGCAACTAGTTGAGAAGTCACTTAATTGAAAAGTCTGCCTGGAATTACTGTGAAAAGTCACTTCAGTGAAGAGCCAGTTCAGTGAAACGTGTCTTTAGCGAAAAGTCTCCTCATTTGAAATTGACGGCAGTCTGAAAAGTCAGTTTAGTGAAAATTCACTTCAGTGGAAAGTCACTTTCGCAAAAAGTTACTTAGTTGAGAAGTCACTTCAGTGAAAATTTACTGAGAAAAAGTAAGTCACTTCTGCGAAAAGTCACTTCTGCGAAAAGTCACTTCGCAAAAAGTCACTTCTGCAAAAAGTCACTTCTGCGAAAAGTCGCGTTGCAAAAAGTCACTTCTGCAAAGAATTACAGTGAAAAGTCACTTTGGCGAAGTCACTTCAGTGAAGAGCCAATTCAGTAGGAAAGTCACTTTCGCGAAAAGTCTTCTCATTTGAAATTGACGACAGTCTGAAAAGTCAATTTAGGGAAAAGTCACTTCAGTGAAGAGCCAGTTCAGTGAAAAGTCACTTTAGCGAAAAGTCACTTCAGTGAAAAGTCGCTTTCCCAAAATTAACTTAGTTGAGAAGTCACTTCAGCAAAATGTCACCTCATTGAAAATTGACTGCAGCGAAAAGTCACTTCTTTGAAAAGTCACTTTGGCGAAGTCACGTCAGTGAAAAGTCACTGAACCTTAAAGGTCATATGCGCCAAAAGTGACTTTAGCGAAATGTCACTTCAGTGAAAATGCTTAAGTCACTTAATTAGAAAGTCGCTATATTGACAATTCACTTCATTCTCTGTTATTTACAATCGATCTGGAACCTGTTTGTGTTTTTTGTTTGGTAATTTCATATACTCAGCCTGTGGGTCGGGTTCCCTGGAGCGAGGAACGTCACGGTTGAGCTGTTAGATAGCTGAAGATATTTTCAACCAAGTTGTCCATGTTTCCTTCATTACTCTGGACTAAGAACTTGGAGCTGAATAGATTCATGTTTTTATTGTATGAAATAAGCTGTTGATGTGTGAGGCAATCAAGTGGGCCTGATTTCCCCCAAGAGCAGAAATATAAATTTGGTTCAATCTTACATACACACATGTACACACACTTTAAATATGTTTGTCACAAAAATCTTTAAATAAATAAATCACGGGTGAGATGAAAGAACACACATGAAAACAAAATGCTGACTACTTCCTGATAAGAAAATAGGATAAATATAACAGTCCGTATACAATAATGGATTGGGAGGAGTAATGTAATGGGGCTTTTTTTTTCATATAAAATACAATCGCTTATACATAAATTATCAATAATCTTATAATAATATCAATTTGTATAATAATTCACATCGCAAATACAACTCAAAGCACTTAAGAGAAAATACATTTGAAAATAAAGGGGAAAAGTACAAAAAAACAGATTAAAGAGCACACAAATAATAAGAATAAGAATAAGAATAAGAATAAGAATAAAAATACAGAAATAATTACAAATAATCGTTTTAAGTGCATACAGGATAAAAGTAAAAGACATGAGAATAGGAAAAATCTAGGTTGGAGAAAAAACAACTAAATATTGAAATAAATAATATGACAAACAATTACATTTGAAATAAATGAAGGTGGCCAAAAATGTTTGCGCCATCCCCAAATCGCACCCCAAACCTTACAACGAAATCCCAGTTGTCAGCAGATCCAGAGACTGGAAAATAAAAATACAAGATAAAAAAAGAAGTGAAAATAAAAACAAAATAAGCAATTCAATCAAACGATGGGCGGCCATAGTCGAACATGGAAGGTCATATTTTATAACTATTTTTTATTCTTTCTATTCAGCATATTATATAGTACTGTACAATATAGTTAATATATTAAAATGATGAATTATATTCTAACATCTCATCATAATAATATCAATTATAAAATGGAAATACTGTATCATCTGGATCCACAGCTTGAAAGTCTCTTTGATTTCTAATTCATAAGTATCATTATGGCACTTGACATGTCGAGTGCAGAGTTGTTTTGCAAGTTATGACTGAAATGAAAGGGAATGAGATACAGGGGGCCAACAATAGATGGATGGATGGATGGATGGATGGATGGATGGATGGATGGGTAGATGGATGAATGGATAGCTTATTACCCTTTTGCTCTGCAAGAGTTTCCCAGTGGATTCATTGTCGGCAACCTTCCAAGTTTTGGTACTTTTAGGCCACTGTAGGGAGACGTAAAATCATTTCTGAGAGCGTTTACATCGTTCACTCTTCATTTCTTTGAGATTCACTTCATGCAACTTTTTAAATCGACCCAAAGTTGGTCCAGGTAACGGCGCGGCAGCAGCACTGCCCAACACCCCCTTATCTCTAGAAGTAATATAATACAGTGTTTCTCAAATGGGGGAACTCATACCCCTAGGGGTACTTTGGGGGGGGGGGTACTCCAGAGGGTACAAAAAATAGATTGAGACCGAACGCGAACGCACTATTATGACATTTTTTGTATGCATTTATTCATTCATTTATTTATTTTGCCATTTATTTACTTATTTATTTATGCATTTATTTTTGCTTATGTTCAACATTCAGTGATATTTCTTGAGAATGATAGATAGCGGGGCGCTCGTCGCCGGGGGGTCCGCCCTCTGTTCTGTAGTCCGCATGCTCGTCGGCTGGGGGCTGACCAGGGGCCTGATGGGGGTGCAGAGCTGCTCCACCATGGCGGAGGCGCATGGCGGACACTCTGCGCCCTTGGCTGATCGCTGTAGGTTGGCTGCCACCAGGTACGGGAGGTGGGCGCACTGGGGGTCCGGGTTGGCTCCGGGCAGCTGCCATCTTGCCTGTCACGCTCCTGCCCAAGCGTGCTTCTCTTCCGTCTCAAGATTTGAATCCCACTCACATTAGCTTAGAACACATACACTGGCACACCAATCCTACTCCGAGCAACACTCCATCGGACCAGGCTCTGCGGGACAGGAGGGCTGCGAGTGATTCGGGTTCGACTTGCCTGAAGGACTCGCACCCCCAACCCCGCAATTTTAACTGCAATTACCAACAGCACACACTGAGCACTGGGGTTTTTTCCGGGTTGGCCGGTCGCTGGCGAGGCGGTTTGGGGGCGTGGTTGGCCGGGGGGTAGTCGGGTGGGCCCCTCCTCCCGGCCCGGCCGGAGTCCTGACGGCTTGCACCGCCGGGTGCCTTCCGGGGCCCCTGGGGGGACTGCTTGCCGTTGTGGGTGTGGCTTGGGGTGTGGGGGACGACTGTTGGCCCTTTGCTTCTGCGGCGCGGCTTCTCTGCGGTGGGTGCCCGCGCTGGGCACACGCTGCTACGTGTATGGGCACCTGGCACTCACGCCGGGCAGGGCGTCTGGTCGGCTGCGGTGGGGCAGCCCTCCCCCTTGTGCGGGGCGTTGGTGGGCATAGGGGTCCTGCCGGCTCACCCATGGGAGAGACGGCTCGGGCGGGGTGTTGGTCTGTCGCCGTAGGGCCAGGATCCGTGTTCTGTACCGGTGGCTGCGTCTTGTGCCTGCATCCAGCAGTTGGTTGTATGTGTGCGCCCCTTGGGTGCGGGACCTCCTCGTGCTCCCTGGGACTGGGTAATGCTCCTCGGGGCTGAGCGTGGGGGTTGCTCCACGGCCCTCTGGCTTCTCGGGGGGCCCGGGGCTCTTCTGTGGCCGCAGGGCAGGGTACTCGGGGCTTTCCTGCAGCCGTAGGGTGTCCACGGGGCTGTGGAGTTCGGAAGCTTTGGGGCCCCTTCCCGCTGCTTGGAGGCGCCGCGACATATTACCGACCTTCTACACCAGTACCAATGGGGATAAGTCATGTACACTCACTGGTGGACTGCTTACACACACACGCCACACACACACACACACACACACGCCACACACACACACACACACGCCACACACACACACACACACAGACACACACACACACACACACACACAGGGCAAAAGCTCACATTTATATATAGGGTGCTCCCAGAATGCGCTGGTGATAGGTTTCGAAAAGTGAAAGATCTGAAAAGTGCCACTTTCTTACAACTACCACTGTTATGAAACAACAATGGCGGGGAACTGGAATGTTTAGAAGTGATAGAATAATAGAGGGGTCATTCCACTATAGTGAGCATGACCTTAGAATGAAAAACAAATCAACTTAAAATGAAAGGATTTACTTGAATTATGAATTTTCCAATATTTTTCTCAATTAATGATTTAAATACATATAAACAAAAAATAAATAAATAACATACTTAGGGAGAGTTTCCGATTTTCACACGTTTTTTTTTTTATTATATTTTTGTCTGTGCTTAACCCACCGACAATGACAGGTGGTCTAGTGGGGGAGTGGTTGGGTGTGGTTGTGGGCGGAGTTAACAGCTATAGTTCCCGCCCATTACCTGCCTCTGATGTGTGAAAAAGTTTAGGATCTTTGAGGGGCTTTTTGTCTGCTAGAGGAGTTTAGCTGTACCAGCATTCAAATAAGCATACCTTTCTTCAAATGTTTTCAGATTTAAATGTATGACAAGCTGATGTTGAAAGCTTTAAATCTGCACTTTGAACATTTTGGAAAAATGACCTTGGCTTACCTGAGACCCGAATCACCAGTCGCTGTCACAAATATCAAAAACAGAAAAAAAAGAAGCAAAACGTAGCCGAGAAAGCAAAAATAAATATACGCTCAAACGAAATCTAAGAGTTGTCTGTCAGAGATAGTTACATTTTATACACAGGGTGTAGAAGTTATTTAAATTGACATATTCCTCGTGTTGGGACTCCAGTTTCTCCAGCTCGGCTACCTCAGTTTGGGGCGATTTTCGCCGGATTCTTTAAAGCATTTTCCTCTCTCTGTCTTCCCTCCTATCATTATCTTTCTTTATTCTTCCCATCTTTCTCTTTTCCAGTTTTCGCCGGCCGGAGACCTGATCTTCGAGGTGTACCTGGAGAAGAGGGAGCCGGAGACCTGCTGTTTAATCAAGGTGCTGGGGCCCGTTCTTTCCTGTGCGACGGGACATTTTTCGCACTATTTCGGGATAATGGGCCGTGGAAACAATGGGAAGTCCCCCAGTTGAAAGCAGTTGCTAATGGGGACGCTAGGTATTTAGTCACTCATTTTTAATTGCCTGGTAAGGGGTGGCAACGCAGTCCTGAAAACGTCATACTGAAAATCATTATATTTTCGTTCCATTATATTTATTTAAAGTTAGTGTGACTTTGTTCGGATATGAGGGGGCGATCCTTCTGTTCATCTTATATTCTAACTCTAGGTTCCCAGTACAAGGCAATAGTTACCAGTTGATATTACCGATCAGGTCTCGATACCTGCCACTAACATGGTGCACCTTCAACATCTCGAAGGGAATAAAATCATCTCTGTGGTTGATATTTGGCCAAAAATGGCCATAAGTACCCAAAGTGTCACTAGGTACCACAATCCACTCCGATAAAGGTTAAAAACTATCATTGCTTAAAGATAAAAAAAAAAAAACCCACACATCTCTTGTCGTTGGTGATGCAGATATCAACCAAAATGACTACATGGATTACATTTTTAAAATGAGTTTTGAGAGTTTGCACTGTAAGACACTTTCGGTTTGAGTTTGAGACTACCCCGAAGACAGCGCAGGTCGATGGCCTTGCTTGTTTATTCATGTCATCTTTGTTCCATCTCATTTATTCATTCATCTTGTCTTCTTTTTTATGGCGGGCGCGCGGCAGCTCTCGCCCAGTGTGCACTCCACGGAGCTTGCGGAGAGCGCGCTGCGCATGCGGAACGTCCCGGTCGATTCCCAGCGCTCCTGGTTAACCTTTGAGGTCATCGAGAACGGCGAGCTAGGTATGGAGGCCTCAGCGGCGTTAAGCTGATAACGTCTTTCTCCAAAGGTCACCTATCTTCACAGTTTTTGGGTCTAATCGTTAGGTCGAAATCAAATTTGTGCCGTCCAATCATTGTGTCCAAATCAAATTCATTGTGTCCAAATCAAACTCACTGTGTACAAATCAAACTTGTTGGGTCCAGATCAAACTTGTTGGGTCCAGATCAAACTTGTTGGGTCAAGATCAAACTTGTTGGCTCCAATTGTTAGATGAAGGTCAAACTCGTTGGGTCCAAATATAAGTTGTTGGATCCAGATCGTACTTTCTCGGGCCCAAATCAAACTTGTTGGATCCAATCGTTCGATGTTCAGATTGATGTTTATTTCTTAATTCTCAAGTTGGACATAAGGCACCCCTGCCGTGAAGGCTGCTTCCCCCTTGAGTTATTGTTGCTACTTTTCATGTTTCAAAATGGCATAAAATATTATACTTTTATGGGGATGAGGTAGCAATCCATCCCTTCATCCTTTTAACGACAGTTAAAAGCAGTTTCTAATTTCTAATTGCTAATTGCTAACACTAGGTCCCTAATCCAAGGCAATAGATACTTTATCCATCAAATCTAGATAATTGTCACTTACACAGTGAATTCCCAACCCCATCTGGAAGGACCGAACCATCCTAAATAGCAAAAAAAAATAAAAAATCTGTGCAGTGAATAAAATGCTGATGATACCTTTTTTTTAAAAAGAAGAGAATATGGGTCACAGCCGTGGATTCCATGTCCGATGTTTGATAAGTTTGGGGGCATAACGGTAAAGTTTTCAGGGGAAAAGGGAGCTATCTTAATTGATCCCTAGACGTCACTCAAGGGCAGTTTTGCCTCAAAGTTTTGATTGCAGTCTATTTATTTTATATATATTTTCTCAAGTTGGACCAAAGGCACCCCTGCTGTGAGGGCCTCTCTCTCTCTCTCTCTCTCTCTCTTTCTCTTTCTCTCTCTGTCTTGCTCTCCCTGGCTCTCTCCCTTTCTCTCTGTCCTTCTGGAGCCCGGCAGCTCGCTCTAGTCAAAGCCTTTGCTCCAAAACTTTTTCCCCGCTGTCAGCTCCGTCCAATTAGTGATTGATGCTTGGCAGAGCCGTCCCCTTTAAAGGGCCATTCTCATTCAGGGCCGACACTCCCTCTCATCCAAAGGACCCCGTTGATCAGAAGATCACGCTTCTCCCTGTAACGATCTGGCGTCCGCGATCATGGTTCGCCGCCAGCTGCCAAAATTAGCCCGGCGTCATCCCTACGTCTGATGTTGCAGTGCGTAGAGGAATTAATCAAAGTCGTCGGCGTACGGCGTTATGGCAGCTAATTATACCGCACTTCCATCAGCATCACGATGCCGTACCTCGCATTCATTTAATTTCATCAGGAAGCGTTTGAGTGAAGGGGGGGGGGTCCAAAGTTTTCAGCCTTGTCACTAAAACAAGCTTATCCGGCGGTTCCCCCGAGCGCCGCCGATGGGTTCACAGAGAGTTTACCGCCGCATCCTTTGTGTGTTTTTGTTTCCCCCGCTCGCACAAAAGTTCCAGAGGACGGGCCGTCCTCCTCTAGGTGCGCAGAATGCTGAATACATTTGCCGAGCGGTTCGGCATAGCTTCCGGTGCCGGGGACGGTGCGCTCGCGGCGGTGGTAAACACGGGCGTCGTGCTGTTTTGAAGGCACGACGCCGTGACAGGTCCCGAGTAAAAATAAAAATACAAATTAACACGGGGGAGGAAGCATTAGGCGTCTTTAGAGGACGGCTATACCGTAGATAAACAGTGCCGTCGGAGACAATGGGCGGAACAGGCGGGCTTATATTTGTCGGGGAAATGAGGGACTCGTTCCGTGGCCTGTCTCCACACAGATCCCAGAGAGGAGATAAGCCGCCGTTATGAATAAGTTATTGTGTTTTTTATTTTCATTTTTCCTTGCTCTTTGGCGTCGGACTGGCGGAGCGGGACACAAGGCGCAGGGTGAACAAATGACTTGTTTTCCTTTTTTTTTTTTGCCTGACAGCATGTACCCTGCGCACCAATTAGGAGGTGATAATAGCTCTAGTTTGCACATGAGTCATTTTTCTGATCGTATTGAGATTTGCTGAGGGATAATTGCAAATCTGAAGGAAAAAAAAAAATAATAATTCCATTACGAAAGTGTGCGAGGGGAGCAACCTTCCGTTAATGGATTTGCTTATTGATTTCATGTGATTTACTGCAGGAATTTTGAGCCAATTACCATCATTGACATTGCAGACAAAATAACTTATTAGCGGTGACGAGCGTGGTTAACTGTGATTTTGGTTTTAGTCCACTGTTTCCCAACCTTTCTTCTGGCACTGTTTACAACGAAGCACTATCCTGTTAACCTAAAACGGCGCGATTCCCCACCGGACCGGATGTATCGCTTGCCCCACTGCAAATATGCATGAACGTATGTATATGTATGTGACAAAACCTCCTGAATCTTGAATCTAACCAAAAAAAAAGTCACAGAACGGCCCGGACACATAGAACTTTGCTTATTATTTTGGCCTCCTAATAGTTAGTGTTTCAAGACTAGTGAGTTATGAGTCTGTAACGAACTACTCTCGGAATGACTCCCGTAGTCGGGATCCACTCCGGCAGAACTAAACCAGTCTGAGGCAAAAAAAAAAGGTCTCGTCATTTCTCATAATTCATGTTGAATGGGACTGATTTACTCCTTGCATTCCACCAAAATAAATAATTTAGACGGAATGAAATGATTCCCGCGTTGAAGTCCTCGGAGCCGGAACGAGTCTTCCGACTCTCGTTCATGGTTCAGGAAGTCCCGCCTCTCTCACCGTGCGCGACACCGACTGAATCAAACTAAGATTCAGAGCCCGAGAATTGGAGGACTCTTTTGACCGAGTGACTCGTCAAGAACCGAATCTCCAAAAACGAGTCAAACCTTTTATCACTCCTAATAGTCCTCGCTTTCCGTGTGAAACTTCAGCTTGTGCTGATGAACTCAGAGCTGCTGCTCTCCTGAAACCGATAAGTTAGATCAATTTGCGCAGCCGTGCAATTTTGATCTTGCAACACAAGAGCTAGTTTGCATTATTTATGTATTTAAAGTGGGATTTGAAAACAAGTGCGCTGAAAAACACTGATCGAAGGTGACCGTCCTTTCCACAGAGCGTCCCTTGCACCACAAAGAGAACATCCTGGAGCAGGTCCTGGAATGGAGGGGGCTGGACGACCCCGGCTCCGCCCACCTCGTCATCAAGAAGCACGTCGCGGCCAATGTGGCGGTCCGTGGTACGAAGCGATGGCAAGATAAATCCGTCCCTTGGCGTCCCTCTTTGGTTCTGACGACGAGCTTTATTTCCAACAGATGCGAAGCAGTTCACGAAGGAGGACTTCCTCAAGGTGAAGGACGGCTCGTCCAAACTGCTGTCGGGGCATAAGTTCCAGGACAAATACGTGGCTTTACGGGAAAAGAAGCTCCTAATCTACAGAGACAACAAAGTGAGTGTTTTCCCTTTTTTAAGTTTATTTTGATTTCTCAAGGTAGGTCGGGCCTTTGTCATATTAGACCAAGAGGTTTTGCGTGCATCAATTCATCTTCTCCATTCATCTTCTTGGTTCTGCAAGAGACTCTCCTGTTCGGCCTCGGATCGTCCCTTTAAGCCCGTCCTGCAATCAGGGGGCTTGGTCGTGTTCATGAAAGTGGTAATCCATCACATTATTTAGTTGAAAACAAAATCCATATTCAGTTTTATTTGTACAAATACATTTTAAACCGTGAATTTGAACGAAGTGAAAGGCAGTTGACGCACTGTTTGTGGGGGAATTACGCCTTCAAATTGTTCCGTACCTTTCAACAAAGAATTGCGTTTCTCAATGTCTGGGAGATTTTACGTTGAAATTGCTGTGCTGTGTGTGTTTTTGTAAGAAAAAGTTACACATGTTCCATAAAAGTAAGCGCCATATGTCCATTTTTTTAGATCCAAACTCGTCCCTCTTAGATTAAAATGGTAATCCGGAAAATTATTAAAAAAAAAAAACGTCCTATATGTAATACGTGTGCATCCTCTGCTGTTTTACATTGTTGGTGGCGGGGTCCACCGCGGTGCATTTGATAAAAGCAGCCTAACTAGCTACGGTCAGAAAAAGTGTCGATAGAAATCACCACAACACAAAGGTTACATTTGTTATGTATGTTAAATGTTAAAAAGTAGGAAGGAACATCCAGTGTTTACTAACGTGATGAAGGGGACGCTGCCGTGGGGATCACGAAGGAGTGTTAAGAAATGATATTGTCTTAAAAAGGTGGAGGAGTTGGGGGCTGGAGGTGTGGAGGGGGGTGGTGTTCAGACGCTCCCTTGCCTGGTCGTGTTGTAAATAATATTTATTATGAATCGGGGGGACACTGGGACTTTTTGTCGCCCCTCTTTCAAGTACTACTGAAAATGTTTTTTTTTGGCGATAAAGCCTACGCCAGGTATTACGGTAATAAAACCTTGGCGCTATTGTTTGCGGCCACGCGGTGAGTGTGTGTTGCTCGCTCACCCCCCCGCCTCTGCCGAATTGCGCCCGCGCCCGTTGATCTCGGCGTCCCCATGCCTCGTTCCTAACTAGGGTGCCACTTCAATAACACCAAAGAGCATGCCACTTTGGTGGGGGGTGGAAGGGGACGCGCGGTCGCTCCAATGCCGCCATGACGACGATGACAATGTCGCCAAGACGCCAATGACGTCAAGAAGCCACATGGCTATTTTGGTTACACTAATGAAATATCAGGTATTTATTGGCCACCGCTTTCAGCCAATAATTTGGAAGACCCCAAGTCTTAAGGGAATGTGTACTTACACATAGCCTATTTTATTGATTCATTTATTCAATTTATTTATTTATTTATTTACTTGTTTGTTTATTTATTTATTTATTTTATACCATTAGGTAAAGTATAGAATTGGGATCATCTCAAAGGGAGGACAAATGAGTGTTCGGCTCAAGGCCCTGGCGTTCGACGGACAAGGTATTTTAAAACCGGACTTGTCTGGCTTGTGTTCCGTTTCCTGATTAGAGGTTTCCATAGACAAATAAAGCACGGTGCGTACTGGGACACTTCCTCAGTCACTCTCTTACCCCGTCGTGCCCCCACTACGGTAGATGGTACAATCCGGCGCCTATGCTTCAAATCAATATTATGTCTCAATATATTCTGTTTCGGAAGTAGCTGTGCATAATAATGTACAGGTATCCGGGCATTATCCCAAAATAACCCCAGTCACATGGTTGTTTTCTGAATGGGATTATTTTGCGATAATGACCGGCTCGCTGCCTTATAAGCAGGATAATGCACAGCCAGCCGGTCAGTATTGCAAAGTAAACCCCTTCAGAAATTCCCCGTCGGGAATTATTTTGTGAAGGCTGGCTGGCTGTACATCCTCCCTCATGCGTGCTGTTCTTTTTCTTCCATTTTTTTCTGTTTTTGCAGAACACTAAAGCGGAGCGCGAGATCCCGCTCAAGTCGGCAAAGTGCTACCTGGGCCTGAGGAGGAAGCTCAAACCTCCGAGCAGGTAAAAAACAAAAAACCAAAAAGGCACTCGTTTTCTTCATTTCACCCCATTTTCCTTGAGGCTAAAGTCATCGGGGCGACGCGGCGCGGCACTATATTAATTTATCAGCGTTATTGAGATGAAGTGCTGGTTATTTTCCATCAGCGATGTTTGCCCGGGTGCCGTTTTGTCCTCCTTTTTTCCCTTGCTGCTTTTGGTATTTTTTATCCACCGCCGGGTCTATCTCCAGCCCTGCTGACCCACTCCTGATTTTTCACCGTAATGGAATTGATTAAACGTAAGCGCATTTTAATAAATACAAATCGTCCGGCAGTGCTTCTTGTGAGTGGGGGGTGGGGGGGTGAGGGGCTACTTTATTTTACCTTAATGATCTCGTATTATTATAATTTACGAGCAGCTTGAAGTTGTTTTTTTTTCCTTTTTCCTTCACCATGCTGGAATAAAGAGCCTGAAAAATGGCCCAACTGGCAACCGGTTTGTCTGACCAAGTGCGGAGAGCTGGACGAGTTGAGAGAAAGAGGAAATAATGAGAGAGTGAGGGAAGGGGAGAGAAAGAGATGGAATACAGCCACAGTGTGTATTCATGAAGCGAGAGCGGGCGAGAGCTTGGAAAAGGGAGGCAGAAGGAGAGAGAGGGAGAAAGAGGGGGAGAGAGAGAGAGAGAGAGAGAGAGAGAGAGAGAGAGAGAGGGAGGGTGAGATAACGTGGAAGAGGGAGAGAGAGAGAGTGAGACAGAGCTTAGAACAGAGAGATAGAGGGTGAGAGAGCTTGGAAGAGGGAGAGAGAAGGGGCGAGCAGGCTTTGAAAAGAGAGAGAGAGGGCGAGAGCTTGGAAGGGAGAGAGGGCGAGAGCTTGGAAGGGAGAGAGGGCGAGAGAGCTTTGAAATGAGGGAGAGGGCGAGAGAGCTTGGGAAAGAGTGAGACCCCCACCTCAATCTCTCTCTCTCTCTCTCTCTCTCTCTCTCTCTCTCTCTCTTTTCTTCTCCCACTCCTGATTTTAAGGGAGAGTGTGTGGAGTATTCTCAGGGAAGACGCTCTTTGGTCTTTTCACCCTCAACGCACGCACACACACACACACACACACACACACACACACACACACACACACACACACACACACTAATGCACACCCGTTCACGCACTCGTGTATATATTCTACCTTTCATTTGCAGTGTGGGAAGCGTCTCCCTATGGACGCTCCATAGTCTCCATGTGATCCTTTGCATTCTTCTTTAATTGCGACTTCATACCGAGTATACACGGTTCCCTCGCTCTTTTTTGTCTTTCTTTTTTTCCTGTCGCTTTTTTAATGCCGTTCTGTTGTGTTGCGATTTTTTTTCTCCCCCAACGACCCGCACCCAGAGCATCGTTCCTCACGATGGCCCCTGCACGAACAAGTGGGTTGGCGGCATACGTCCTCCCTCGTCTTCCGCCGAACTTTCCTCTTTCTTTCTTTCTTTCTTTCTTTCTTTCTTTTTTTTATATTCCTGCCGGTTCTACATTTTCGGGACAGGTTACGCAGCCGCCACTCACTTTTAACTTTTGAAACACCGGTTTCTTTTCACATACGTCTTTTCCCCATGAAAGTGATGAGAATCTCATTTGCTGTATTTATTGTATTTTTCAAATTAAAGGATCTCTTGTGTTGCAAAACACGGCGGCTTAAAGAAAATGACGTTTTCCAATTTGATAGATATGATTTGATTTGTCTTAAGCTTAAATGGGGAAAAATGTAATATTTTTAAAGTCGTGATCTTTATTCAAAAATAAAATATTTTTTTCAAATTAAAAGTCCGATATAATAATTGTTAACTTAAATGGGAAACACATGGGACACAAAAAAGCGATCTGATATAAATATGATATATATATTATTGGTATTTTTCAAATTAAAAGTCCTTTTTGCGTTTCGTATGTCACAAATCACGCTATCTTTTAAAACAATTACTTATTTTTCGTCCGTCTTTTTCCTGTAAAGTTGTCACCGTAACTCTGAATGTTAACTTATCTAACTTTCTCCCTCTCTCCTTCCTCTCCTCTTTTCATTCTTTCTTTCTTTCTTTCTTTCTGACAGCTGGGGCTTCACGGTGTACACGGACAAACAGCAATGGTGAGTGCTTTTTGCAAAAGGTCCTCCGATTGAATAATTGATCAGCGCCCCCTTCTGTATGACCAAGAAAAACAAAAACCTAGAGAGTTAAAAGAGTACCCACAAAGTGAGTTAAGTGGGCTGGGTAATGGCAGCCCTTAGAGCCAGAGGAAGTTGAAGGACGATGCTATTTTGGGGAGTCCGGGCTGTAATTAGGTCAAAATAACAGCAAAAGTAATTTTTGTCAATGGTCATTTTCGTTGTTTTCATGCATCTCTCAGCTTTTAGATTACAATAACCTCTATAATGACAAAAAATATATTTTCGATTCAGTTTGAGACAAAAATATTAAGATATAATATATATAGTCGATATATATAAGAATAAAAAAAGATTCATGAGGTTATAATCCCATTTTTTTATGGGAAAAAACAATGTCATATAAAAATAGTATTTCTCATATTAAAAGCATTATTTTTAACTTTCCTATGTCACAAATCACAGAGGCTTAAAAGCATAAATTTTCCATTCTGTTTAAGTCAAAACGCGCTTTGAGGTAACTTAAATGGATAATAAGTATTTCTAAGGTCATAATCTAAAAGTAAAAAAAATCGATATATTGATTCTTTTTTCAAACTTAAAGTCCTGTTTGGATCAAGTTTCCTCACCGACTTAAGATAAATGGAATAAAAAAAAATATTTTCCTACTCTATTTACTATACATATACATACACCGATCAGCCACAACATTAAAACCACCATGGATCGGGCTTGTTGTTCCAGCACATCCCACAGATTCTCCATCGGAACGGACCCTAGCCCCGGCAATGTACATGATGTAGAGGAAAATGTGATTCATTTGACCAGGCCACCTTCTTCCATTGCTCCATGGTCCAGTTCTGACACTCACATGTCCATTGTAGGTGCTTTCAGAGGTGGACAGGGCTCAACATGGACACTCTGACCGGTCTGCAGCTACGCAGCCCCATACGCAGCAAGCTGTGATGCACTGTGTGTTCTGACACCTTTCTATCATAGCAGCATTAGCTATTTCAACAATTGGTACCACAGTAGCTCTTCTGTGGTGTGGACCAGACGGGCTAGACTTCATTCCCCACGGGCATCATTGAGCCTTGGGCACCCATGACCCTGTCGCCGGTTCACCGGGTGACCCAGTCGTCCAGCCATCACAATTTTGTCCTTGTCAAAGTCACTCAGATCCTTACGCTTGCCCATTTTCCTGCTTCCGATAACTGTACATAGTTATAGGACATAATAGGATAACAGTTCGATAAATAAGATTAACTGCAGCAAAAATGAACAGAATAAATCTGACATCGTGAACACACATGGTACAGTATGGAATAACTGAGCGACCCCAATCCTGATCCGATATGGGAATTTTTGACATTTCTCGACCTTACACACAAGATGGAATATAATAACTCTCCCAAAATAATTGGTCCAGTTTTAACGAATCGGCCACCGGTCAGTTGGTGTGGCTCCATTCCTTTACTTTCGCATGTGATCGATGTGTAAATGTAGCGTTGCAGCACCGGGCCAAAATGAAGCCTAATTTCAGCTCTGGCTTATTGCCGCCAAATCCGCCAGATCCAAATAATGATACCGATACTGTCAAAACACCAGGGGATACAAGGGTTAAAAAAATACAAAAACTGATTTTTTTTTTTTTTTTGTGATTGATAGGATTTTACAGTAGGGTGATTTTTTTCCATTCATAGGCACTTCTGTTGCGATGGGAAGGACAGTCAGATGGGCTGGGTGAACAGCGTCATCAGGATGAAGGTGAGTGGACGGTTACCGCACTAGCATCACACACCATGAGGTTGTATCTGCAAGAAAGGGGAAAGAAAATGAAGAAGGAATTTGGTGAAATGTAGGATAATGAAGAGGGAGCTTCTGGGCAAAACAAGATAATCGAAGGGGTCCACCCAATGTTCCCAAGGTCCTCTTCGCCTAAAGTCCAATGTTCCCGAGGTCCTCTTCCCCCAAGGTCCAATATTCCCAAGGTCCAATGTTCCAAAAGTTCCAATGCTCCCAGAGGTCCAATGGTCCCAAGGTCCTATGTTCTAAAGGTCCAATGTTGCCAAGGTCAGTGATGGGACGATGTAGGATAAAGAAGGCGTAGCGTCTGGGCAAAACAAGATAGCCGAAGGGGTCCGCTCTGTGTTTCCAAAGTCCTATGCTCCCTTGACCCAATGTCTTCAAGCTTCAATGACTACGAGGTCCAATGTTCCCAAGGTCCTACGTCCCCAAGGTCCTATGTTCCCAAGGTTAAATGCTAGGACAATGTAGGGTAAAGAAAAAGGATCTTCTGGGCTACCTTGCAACATGAGCAACACAGCGGCTAACTAAAAAGACGACTGCCAAACCTAGAATGAGGTTTTTGAACGAAGACAGTGAACACACCTTGTCCTTCAAACCTCTTCTTGAAGAAATTATTTTCTTTCCCCAGCTTTTGGATAAGTCACACGTCCCTTTTTTGTTTTAGCCAAGTACCCATTTTCAACCAAGCTCAAAATATTGAACTTTACGACTCTAAAATGGGTTATTTTGTCACTTTCTGGCCTTTAGCATCAAAAGCAATGCCACAAAAAGAACATTTTACAGCTTAAAAGTAGTTCAATAAAACTGGACGTGGCCTTTTCAGAAACCTTAAACGCAAGAAAGATATGATAAATCAAAGCCGTCACCGGCCCTCCTCCCCAGCATCCATTTTAATTCTGGTGTGAGGTGAAATGGCAAAAGCTAATTGTCAAACAGGGGGAAGTGGTGTGGAGTGGTTTCCAGGTCACTCAGCAATAAGATAAATCACTTTATGTGGAAAAGTCTCCTCACGGGGAGAATGAGGTCGCGGCGAGTGGAACAATCGCATCGCGGCTGACGCTGCACAAAGCGCCCGAGTAAATAATGCACACGTCGCGTCGTACGGATGCGCTGAATATTTCCCCTTTTCGCCAAACTCTCTCTCCCTCTTTGTCGTATTCACTCATAAACACTGGGTTTCGCGTTCCAAAAATCCGATCACTGTACATTTTGCACAATTGGGGGTCGGTGATGTGGCCAAAATCCCAAGTGATATGTTCTCTCTGCGTAGTGTAATTGCATTCTTATAAGAGGTCTGTGTACAACTGAGTTTTTCTCAAAGTTTTCTGAAACAAACAACAAATTTGTTTAAAAATATATTTAAGGTATATATTTAAAATTATATTATAAAAAAAAATACATTTAAAAGAATAATAATAATAATAATAATAATAATAATTATTATTATTATTATTATTATTATTATAAAATAATAATAGTAATAACAATACAACAAGTCAATGACACATATCAAAAGTAATATTCTAAAATCTAGTACAAATGTATTATTTTATACTTAAAAATAAAGAGACAGTGAAAATATAAAAAATAAAATATATACTGATATAAATTAAAAAGGAATTTTGTTTTGGTAAGGTTTTTGCAAAGAAAGAGTTAGATGTAAACCTATACAGCAGACTAGACTTAGCACAATGTGATTCTATGCACATTTGATAATAAAATAAATATATATGTATAAAAAAAAACCAAGATACGACTCCGGTATCATAAAATCTCTATATAATCCAAGTGCCTGCATGAGGATTTCCCAGAAACCCCGGCTCTTCTTCAATATATTTTCTTCTCTTTATGGGAACTCGTCTCCGCCCCAGTTTGTTGATGTTGTTTGTTCTCTCTTTCTGAGTGTATTTCTATGGCTCAGTCCATTGGAGAGAGAGAGAGGGAGGGAGAGAAGGAGTGAATCTAGAGGAGATCAAACTATTAGGCCTTCCCCCCTCCCTCTGCAAACCCGAGCTGAGTATCGGGGATTTTCGGTTCCTGAACCGGGGATTGCGCTGAAGGACAGAGCGATGGAGGGATGAGGAAAGAGAGAGAAAGCTCTGGGTGTCCTTCCCTCCTCCTCCTGCTCTCTCACCTGTTAACTAGGATTTTCTGCTCAGTTTCCATAGCAACTGGAATCGGCTATGCTTTTATTTTTTAAGGAAAAAGGTGAGGAAAGGTGGTGTCGGTCGGAGGTGTAAAAGATCTGATGAACGACGGAATGCGGACGTTTGAAAGACGGGTGGTTGTTTCTTTTCTTTTTTGGGTTTCTGGGTTGTCTTCTCTCGTTCTTTTTTCACTGGGGGGGGGGGAACCACGACAACAAAGGCCACGAGAGAGAGAGAGGGAGAGAGAGAGAGAGCGAGAGAGAGGGAGGGAGGGAGAGAGAGAGAGAGAGGGAGAGGGGGAGAGAGATTAGAACACAGTGCAAGGTCACCACCCCACCTCGCTCTCCCTCCATCTCTCCCTCTAGCTCTCTCTCCCTCCATCTCACTCACTCTTTCTCTCTCTCTGAGGTGTGTCCATGGTGTTTCCATCTGCAACTTTAATTAGAAATGCATTCAAAATAAAGATATACAAAATAAATACATATATATATATATATATATATATATATATATATATATATATATATATATATGTATATTGTGGGCATCTCTACCCATAGGTACGGGTTTAGGCAGGGAGAGGAAGTCTTTCTGGCAGTGGGGCTCCGACATGGCATGAGTGTTTATTAATGACCGCAAACAAAAAGGTTCGCTGGCCAAAACGGGAACATAAAACAGCAACAAAACAATCAGCGTCAGGGTCTGTCTGGTGGTCTGTGTGGTGGTCTGTGTGGTGGTCTGTGTGGTGGTCTGTGTGGTGGTCTGTGTATGGCCCGCAGGGTCTCGTCTCCTGCCCCATGTGATCCACGAATCAGCGCT
Source organism: Zeus faber (assembly GCF_960531495.2). Classification (NCBI taxonomy): domain Eukaryota; kingdom Metazoa; phylum Chordata; class Actinopteri; order Zeiformes; family Zeidae; genus Zeus; species Zeus faber. The sequence goes on along the minus strand of NC_137209.1, from coordinate 7,415,367 downwards.
AATGAGCTGATGAGGCCGATAAGGCGGACCCCGTACAGCTGGTCGGCGGTGCGAAGACACCATCACCTGCGGACTGAGGCTTAACCACACCCCCTCCGCTGCTACATACCCCAGAGGCCTCCATGTGGTGGAGTCTCTGCCGAGGGTGAAAGGGCGCCCGAAGGAGGGCGTACCGGAGGGCGCCGACTGCCCACTTGATGGCCAGACACTCCACTGTGTTGTACCTGGACCCCCAGTCGGAGAGCTTTCGGCGGATGTACAGCACCGGTCGGTCGGCGCCCTCCACCTGCTGGGACGGCACCGCCCCCAGCCCTCTGTCCGACGTGTAGGTCTGCAAGCAGAAAGGGAGAAAAAATGTAGGTGTAAACAGCACTGGCACACACAGAGCTGGAACTTCTCCGCTCAGTGGACCGGATCTGATGCACCTCTCCGAATTAAATGAACTAGAACTTGAACTTAAATCAGACAAACGGCTGGTCAGCTCCAAAAAGTCGGCTACAAAGATCCTATAGTAACCTGCCAGGCCAAATGACTGCTGTGTGCTGTGCTTCTGTTTCTGGACTGTTCGCGACTCAGCGGTTTTATCTATCTGATGAGTCGTTCGCCTTTCTTACCGGATCGGCTTGGGACTTCCGCGGGCTGTCTGGTCCGGAACGGCAAGGAGGATTCTGATCTTTCTGTATTGTCAGGCCCTAGAATGCCGAGGTGCGGCTGGCATGCTCTGCAGGAGTTATTCCGGGCTTGGTGTGGCGTGGTTGGGTGGCGTGTCGGCGGCATCGGTGGATCTGGTGCGTTCATTCAACGCAGGAAAATTTACTTGGTTCCAAAATGGTTATTTGAGCCGGATCGAGGGGTCTTTAAACAGTGGTTCTCCGACCAGGTCGAAGGGAAAGTAAAAGGAAGAGAAACTTTGAAGGTACTGGGGTACCTGAGGGTCTCTATGACGTGGCTGCATCGCGGTTCAGAAAATGTGGTTTCAAAGAACAAAGAAAAGACAGGCATGTTGCCACAGTGGCAGGTATAGTGAGAGTAAGTCCTTCAGGTTAACTTCATGGTCGCGAGAGAGCGAAATCCTTGGGAACAAGGGAAGTCAAGAGCGGTTGCGTTCCGGGATTTTTAAATGTCATTCAAGGGGGCAGAACCAGAAGTGACCTCCTTCGATGGCTATTGGTCAAGGGGTGCCTGAGAGATTTCCCATTGATTTGGGAATTCTTCCTTTGGGATGTAAGAAGGAAGTCGTACTTGTCAATATGTTGTTTAACTGCACGGATAAAATTGAACACAGAATGAATCTTTGAAATGCAGGAGGAATGAACGCATTAGCTAAAAAATAAATCTTGGATTAAGGAATAAATACTAGTTATAGACGATAGGAATCTGTTTTAGGGTGCCACCAACAGTAGCTGCCACGATGCGTCCAAGCTCAGCAAAATGGAAAGACCGCTTAAACCACTTGTTTTTATACATATCCCAAAGTCGGGAGTGGTATCGTTTTTTGCACAATTACCGAATTTAGATTGTTAAAGTGGTAACACATTTATTGAGATACATTTTCTGTCTGATCTCCTTTATAGGGAAAAGAGAGTTCAGGTCATTTAAATCTTTTGTGCCAAATGGCCAGCAGCTCGTTGGCCCAGCCATTTTCGCTGGGGTCCCTTGCTGTTCACAGCAGGGGAAGGGTGCCGATGGCCAGAGACGTCTGTGTCTGCTCTCTTTACCAGTTCCAAGTGTAAAAAATAGTTTGATCTTCTAAGATCATTGTCTTGCTGTGGGCATCAGAGGGAGGGGAGCATATTCTCTCTGAAAGTCCAGGCGGCCTCTCATTACACAGCGGACCCCCGGACATTCCCCTCTGGGGCGCCGGGACAGGCTGGAAGCTGGCAATGCCTGATCTGGTCCGCAGGGTCTTGTCTCCTGCACCACGCGATGCCCACTGCAAGATAAAACAACACATAAGAAAGCTCTCCCGGCCAGGTACCACCAATCAGCACTTCGGCGGTGGGAAGAAGCCAGCGCCATCTCCTGAAGACTGTGGCTTAAGCAGCTCCCTCGTCTGCCACAATCGTGTATATATATATATATATATATATATATATATATATATATATATCGAAAAACAGAAACGTGCCTTGCATATCACTCTATAAACTAAAAAAAAGTATTTTTACTTTCCTGTTAGACATAAAAAAAAAACCCAAAACATCTACTTCCTGCCTTTCTTTTCATGGTGTCTCCCTAGTACGGTTGTGACTTCTGGCCTCGAAAAGTGGACCCGGGACCCCCCGCCGCCCACAAAACCCCTGGAAGGGACGCTGAGAACGAGGGTGTGAGGGCCCAGGAGCAGCCGAAACAACAGAGTGGAGGGACGCAGGTGAGGGGAGAGAGAGCTGTGACTAACTGAACTACTCTTTAAGCTCTTTAAATGGATGGAGGGACGGAGGGATGGATGGATGGATGGATGGATGGACTGACAACAGACAGATGGATTGACGGATGGATGGATGGGCAGATGGATGGACAGATGGATGAACGGATGGATGGTGGATTGTCAGATGGATGGTGGATGAAGGGATGGATGGATGGTGGATGAATGGATAGTGGATGGATGGTGGATGGATGCACAGATGGATAGGTGGATGGATGGACTGACAACAGAGTGACAGATGGATGGATGGATGGATGGAAGGACCGATGGATGGCGAAGGGATAGATGGATGGGCAGACGAACAGATTGAAGGATAGATGGATGGATGGATGGATGGATGGATGGATGATATAGTGATCCTAATGTCTGTGGAAGACCTGCTTGTGGAAGAAGCTTGTCGTAAAACAATAGAATAAGCGATGTTTGAATAGGAAAATGCATATTTTTGTATCAATTAATACTGTTTTTATGAAATAGCCTAAGTCGTATCATAGATATGTGAGCGTATTTAAATGTTTTTTCACGTCAAAGTCAGAAGTTCACACCAAACTCCCGTTTCTGTTTCTAGTCGGCAGACTGGAAGTTGGGTCTCGAACAAACCCTGTCCAGGCCGGTCAAGGATACCACGGGCCTCTACCACAAGACGGCCACGCTGCCCACCCCCCGGCCCACGGCGGCGCCCCCCGCGGTCTCCGCGGGGCTCGGCAGGGCTCCCGCCGGCAGGGGCCCCGCCCGAGACGGCGGCGGCGGCGGCGGCGGCAGGGTCGAGGACGGGAAGATGCCCTCCAGCCTCCTGACAGAGCTCAACGCTGTGCTGAAAAGGAGCAACCGGAGCGGCAGAGACGACGACTGAGGGAAGGGCGAGGCCTTTCCGGGGGGCGGGCGGGGATACGTCCCCAGACGTTGAACAGAAGGGCTGAAGAGACGGATTATCCAGACACAGACTGAGGCAAAGAGGAACGATGGAGCCGCACAACAACTGAGGACGAAGAGATCAAGAATGCCCAGAGACCAGCCCCAATCCTCAAATTGGTCTGGGACTTTGGAGCAAGGCCGGAGAGCAGGGGGTGCACGGAGAACAGGTGCAGCATCTATCTTCCGGGGGGGGGGGGGGGGGCGTGGGAATGGGGTCATCGGCACCTCAGCCGGACCTGGGGGGTTTATAGAGCGGCCCTTCATAAGCTGCGCTCTACAAACCCCGGGAGAATCCTCAAAATAAAGCAGCCTTTTATCAGATTTCAGGACGTTTAGAAAAACGAGAGCCAACAACACCCCGCTACATGCTACATGCTACATGAAACATTGATAGTTTGAAAGCTGTGTGTGCTAAAATGTGAAATGTGAAATGTGAAATGATATGAACATTTTGATCGATTTGATCAGTGTATTTATACACTGATCAAATCGACTTTTCACAAGTTCCCGGAAAAAAAGACAAAAACGAGAGCCCGCGACTCCCCGCGACTGTACTTTCTTACGCGCGCTTTGGAAAATCTGATTTTTCACAGCACGGGAAACGTACACCGTCTTCCATCCCTGTCTCGCTTCTCCCGGAAAAGACGAGGAAACAAGGAGGACGGCGTTGGCAGAACGCGCTGGTGATATGATGTCCCATATCGGGACAGCCACGGTCCAACCAAATTTAAACCGTGGCCATGAAAATGTATGAGAGAGTAGTATTTTAATATCGTTATAACGCTATGATGCAGAAGTCTCAGGATCAAATTATAAGTAAATCCAACATTTTAGGGTAAAAATGTCCCTTATGGTCTGGGCAGTAATAGTCAGCCGTACGAAGGGTTAATTGGACCGCTTTTGGCAAAATTAGGACGATGCGCTATTTGCAAATGCTGACGCTTCATTATTTAACTGACTTGTGTCAAGAGAGTGACTTTTGGCTCATGTCTGTCCTGACTTTTATCAATGGAGTGTCATACTTACAGTACTTGACTGACAACATGTTTCCGCTGCTTCACTTCTGACGACTGACAAGCATCAAGTATACTTCGGGAAAACTCTCGGGACGACTTTCGGGGCTTTTGCCAAATGCTGTGCGACTGCGATCGGTGAAATGTCCGCTTCGGCGTTTCAGCGTCGCACCCATTGCAAATGTCAATGCCACTCGTTTCCAAAGAGTTTGTTTTGACGCTTTTGCCTTCCCAGAGCTAAAATGAGTGTTTTTCGACTGTGTTTCCGTGTTTGTGCTTCGGTCACACGTACGAACGGAGCCGTCCTATTGGACGACTTGGCTCGTATCAATGCCATTTGCAGCTCTCTATCAGGTGTGTGTTATGCTTTTTCATATCGAGTTGACGATCGAAAATAAAACCAAACACTGTGCAGCTTTAATACAGTATAATGTGTCAGGGTGTTAAATGTACAGGATGTAGAGCGTTTTAATGTTTGGAAGGTGTGGTTTTGTACGAGTAGGTTATAATTAAATGCAGTATAAAATCTATTTTCTTTTTTTTTTTTCTTTTCAAATTACTCTTTATGGTTGGCTTCCTCGTGAAATGAGAGTATGAAATTGTGAAATATAAATCAAAATGGAACAGAAAAACTGTATAAACGCCAAAACCGCCCACAAAGCAGTTCAAACCTACGACCGACACGAAAGGTCCCACTCTTCAATAGTGATCATTTGAATGTGTTTTGATTTACAGTTCCACGAGCTCCACCTGCATTACTTCCCTGCTTTTTAACACTATTTCGATTTTTTTTTTTTTCAGTTACAATCTGAAGAGATACAAACCAGTTTCCTTTGAAATCCTTTAACAGACTTATCTGTCCATTTCTATATAATTTGATGCAGCCATTTAACACATACAGCGCATATGGCGTCATATACATATGATCCTTTCCTTCGTAGATTCCATCTAACGCTGTTTTTTTAATGGCAAAATCAACCGCTCTCCAGCCGTCCTCCCATCATTGAATTATGCATGGCCGTCAGAGGGGGGGAAAAAAATGCACACGTCGGCAATTGTCACACCGGGTTTCCGCATGAAAAATTCATTTCGACATTTTTATTTTCATTACGACCGGTGCGCCACTGGGCCTGTCCCTTTGTTTAATGTCCTTATATTCTAATTGCGGCCCCTGTTTGTGCCGTGGAAAAGTGTGCTTTTGCCTTTTTTAAACATTACCGCTAATGGATGCTTCTGGTTATTCCTTTATTGACCGAATGTGGACGACTGGTCCGTTTGGTGTTCACTTAACCGAAAGGAAGGCTTTCACAACATAACACCAAATTTGCTGTGTGTTCTCGCTCATTTTCACAGCAATATGTATTTTCCTATGAACATATTCCAGATAATGAGAGAGAGAGAGAGAGAAATAGATAGAGAGAGGGAGAGGGAGGGAGGGAGTTCCTTCAGTGGAAAAAAAAAACAACAAATTAATTTTCTGGTCTCCTGCCACCGTGTTTCGGGGATTGCTATATGCTCTGTTTTGTCACCTGTTTCGATGCCTTAACCGCTGCTCTCTCTCTCTGCCTCTCTTTCTCTCCCTCTGCCTCTCTCTCGCTCTCCCCCTCGCACTCCATCCCTCGCTCCATCTCTCGCTCTCTCTCTCTCCCGAGTGTGGGTGGTGTGAATAGCCCAGCGTTTGCCGCGACACCCCTTGCCGTGGCCTCCAGCGTTTGAAGGTCACCATATGGTGTGAGAGCCGGCTCGGCGAATGAGCCCGGGGAAAGTGATTAAAGAAGTTTGTTTCATTTTTCTATTTTTTTTTTTTTTTTGTTTTGTAACTTTGCTTCAGTTTCTTTCGGTTGTTTGGTCTTTTTGTTTTGTTTTTTTTACTCGGCGGGGCTTGAAAGGACGAACCCGCCGGCCCCGGCGAGGCCCGAGCAGGAATGGGTGCGGACGCGGGGACGGACTGACCTACGTTTCAAATGAAACGTAGGTCAGTCTCTCTCCACCCGGCGGCCCCGCCACGGCCCCCGAATGATCTTTATTTACTTTTTTTTTTTATGATTCTAATAAGTCGTGCATCCAGTCCTCCATCCACCCCCGCCGGATCCAGCCGAGAGTCAAAACACACGGGGTGGGCGGAGAATGAATGTGATGGTCCGAAAACAACATGTATACAAAATGAATTGCCGGAAATTCCTCCCGGCGGAGGACGGAGCCGCCCCGGGCTTTCGGGTGGGTGCAGTGTCGGTGTTGCCCACCACCGCGTCCATCCTGGACGAGGCGCTTCCCCCACCCGAGGATTAACGAGGCAGACGGAGGGACGTCAACACCACTCCGCCTCTTAAATAATGAATAATAATCCGGGAAATTGGGAGCACACGCTTCATTCCGTCGCGCAGCAACCGGAGGGACGCTTCATCGCGATCCCACCACGAGAGCTGCCAAATGCAAGGGACACCCCATTCAAATTTTTATTTATATTTCAACTTTTTATTTGACTTTTTGTTTGATTTTTTTATTTTTTCATTATGAATTTCAGATCCAGATCAATCAGACAAGAAGGTCAGTTTAAATCAGAATCGGAATGTGTTTATTATTCCGTAAAGTACATTTGCGTTTAGAGCACCAGGAATTTGTCACGGTGAGGAACAAGTATAATAATACCCGTAAAGTCAAATAGAATCAAAAGTTAAATAAACATACACACTAAAGCAGACTTTTGACGTCTGCTTTTCATCGTAAACATTAAATGGCGACGTGGTCATTTTGAATATATCGCGTGCGTTCATTCAAACAACCGATCAGTGGAAGAGGCAACATCACACCTCAAGGCCTTTACTGCCCAAAGACACGTCGTTGTTCAAAAATGTGAGGCTGTTCGATGTCTGCCAGCGTGTTTTTGAGAAAAATTGCCGAGGGGCCTGAAGGAGCGCTTCGCCTCCGCCCCACGCGTCCGTTGACATGGGGGTCCACCTCGCGTCAGCTCCGCCTCCGGTGTGTGACAGGCCTTGCTGGGGGGGCCCCCCCCCCCTGGTCGAGCTTTGAAGGGGCCCCCGCCAAGATCGTCAGATGCGCCCCTGGGTGGACAGAGGGCGCGAAGACCACGAAGAAAGAGAACGGGCGAGAGATATCGAGACGGGATGAGAGAGAGAGAGAGACTTTCCTCGCAGCCGCAAGGAGACAAGAGGACAGCTCTTGGTGAGAGTATTTGACACATCAGATTTCTCCCTCCCTCCCTCCCTCTCTCTCTCGACCCCCTCACTTGTTCCCAACGTGCGTCTTTTTGGGAGTGGCCGCTGTCGTGTTCAAAATTTCCAAATCCGGAACGATGCGATGACACTGGAACTTTGAGCTACGCAGAGTTGATTGATTGGACGGTTTGAGAATCGAACAAAAAACGAAATAAAAAACTGAATACGTCGACGTGGTGAGTCCTAAGCTGCGAGTCTCATCTCGCAGACATTTCACCCGGGGGTCCGCTCAAACTTTTCCCCGCTCATTCTTTTGTTACAAACGACACAGCCCCCTTTGCGGGGCGGCCCCTCCTTCGTTGTTTCCCATCCGAGTATTTCGTTTCAGACTCCCCGCTGTGTGTGTGTGTGTGTGTGTGTGTGTGTGTGTGTGTGTGTGTGTGTGTGTGTGTGTGTGTGTGTGTGTGTGTGCCAGAATAACCGTTTCAGTGCCGGTTTCGAACTGGTTGCGCAGCTACACCCAGTGGCTTTATACATGTTTTAATTTAGGCTCTGACTGATCAACGAAGCTGTTTTTCATAATTACCCACAATATAAATGAGCGGGGCGGACACAAAAAATGAACAATTTTTATTTTTTTTACCGGGTCGTTCGCCGTGAACCGAACCTGAAAAAATGAGCCGAACATCGTGTCGCCAATGGAAGGATTTGAGCTTCGCAGCTTTGCGCGTCTGTATTTAGAGTTTGATGATAACAAAAATAAATAAAACTCGACACTGTGCGGCGCTAGTTGAGTTTAACAGCAGTAGTCCCGGAAACCAATGAAAAAAAAAAAACGCTAAGTCATCCTTCCGTCGAGCGGCTTGTAAATCCCGAGTCAGAGCCGTGCGGTGGCGCGGTCCGCCGCAGATAAGGCCGACACATCGCGGCTGTAAAACAGGCCGCGTGTCCCACCGTGATTTACATTTCCCAGAAAAGAGGGGGCAAAGCCCGATATTAATGGAGCTGTCCTTTTTCCCGGGGCCATAAATAGCCCGGTCATCCGGAGCTCCCCGCCGCCTTTTTTTTTTTTTTTCAACATATATATTTTACGCTGATCCACACATTCGTCGGCGCTAATCTCGATTCTATTAATGTCTCGGGGGCGGATATTTACGAGGCGGGCGGAGCCCCCTTTTAGCCCCGACGCGGCCGTAAACGTGCGCTCAAACCGGGCTCCGAGCCCGAGCCTCATCTAATTAAAAGCGGGAGCGGGTCTTTAAAACCTCAATCAGATCCCCCTCCCCAGATGGAGTAAGGGTGGTGGTGGTGGTGGGAGGGTAATATGGAAGAAAAGTTAAAAAAAATTAAAAATAATAAACATGGCCGCTGATGGAGGCTTTTGTTTATCGCTTCGTTTACGGAATGTGGACGACCGGTCCATTTCGTTTTCACTCCACCGAAGAGAAGACTTTGGCAAAAATGACACCAAAGATGTGGCGCCCGGTCGCTAATTCCCACAGCAATAACGTTTTATTCCCGATGAATATATTCTCGATAATAAGCAGCGGAGAGAGAGAGAGAGAGAGAGAGAGAGACGCAGCAGGTTTCACGCCGCGATGCAACCGTCTCTGCGCCTTAACCGCCGCTCGCTCTCTCTCTCTCTCTCTCTCTCTCTCGCCCTCCATCCCTCTCTCGTAACCGGGGGAAAGAAGGAAGGATGGATAATGAAGAAGAAAATGTTCAACGTTCCAATTAAACGAGAGAGAGAGAGAGAGAGAGAGAGAGAGGGGAGAGAGGGAGAGGGGCTGGGTAATTACTTCTACTACTTTTGAGTCGTCCGTTTTACTTCTTTCTCCTCCTCTGCTTGGAAACAATAGAAAAGAAAATAAGAAACAGAGTGGACTCGTGACGAGGAGCGGAGTCGGCGGAAGAAAGAGGGGGCTTCTCTGGGGTTCAGGTCGGGAGTTCAGGGCCCGCCGAGAGAGAGAGAGAGAGAGAGAGAGAGAGAGAGAGAGAGAGAGAGAGAGGGAGAGAGAGAGGGAGAGGGAGGGGGGGGGTGCATGGAGGGGGCAGGCATCCAATCAGGGTGCGACCCCGCGGTTATTTCCATTTAGTAATCCACTCCAGAGGTGGAATGAGAGCGGAGAGCGGGATGACCTCTCGCACCCCCCCCCCCCCCCCGTCCGGTCGCCGCCAATGGGAGATGAAGGGAGGGAGGAGAGGTGAGGGGGGGAGGGAGGTCCGCACGGACGAGAGCGAAGGAAATGAACGATGGGAATGAAGTGAAGGGAGTGAATGAAGTGAATAGGGAGGGTGTGCTGTTGCATGCGTATGAGAGAGAGAGAGAGAGAGAGAGAGAGAACATGCACAATGACCTTCCGACTGGGGATGATGAAATGTCCGCCTTCCTCTTTGAGATTCGGTCTCCGGGCGAGGGACTCGGCAAATGGAGTCGTTCGATTTGCCGAGCGAGCGAGGACTTCCGGAATGATAAACGACAAAAAAGCCGACGGAAAAAATGGTAAATAAACGTTTACGCCAGTCAAAATTGCACACTGTCAAAGTATGAATCACAAAACTAATTAAAAACCGTCAAAACCGGGTAAAAAGTGGAACTGTGACATTCAACATCAATTATGCCAAAAGATTGTTTTCCAGAGTAATTAATTCCAATTTGCGAGTTGAAGATTCTCACCCGACCGCTGAAATCCGTTCAAAACTTTAAGAGCTTGCTTCGGCATGTCGCTGTTTCTGTTTCGTGAAACAAGATTCCGAGGCGGCGAACACGTGTCTGTTTGGCTGCAGTTACCGAGTCGAACGGGACGAAACAGACAACTCTTTTCCCGGATCGGCTCCCGAGCCATTTGTGACCCACCGCGACAAAAGCCGCCATCTTGTAAATTTCTTAAATCGCCAGGAGCAGCCCAATAAGTTGAAATAAATCTTTCTTGAAGGAAAATTTGATTTTTCCAGATTCGTCTTCCTTTGTGGTTTTTTTTTTTAATCTCTCAGCGTATTTTCAAAACCCAGTTTGATCTATAAATAGTAAAAAAAAAAGTTAAACCGTGGAGTTAAATATTCCCGTTGGATTACATGGGGAAACGCAGTTCACTTACCGAGACGCTGAACAGTGCTGAACAACGCCGATCGATGGTTTCCTTTATAGCGAGCGTCCAGGTGAAGATCATTCCTCCATATTCCATGTGATGCGAAGTCACAAGGTGAAACCGTTTTGATAAGAGTTTCAACCTTTACATCGTACTACTTTTACACACACACGGAGGCATCATTGTGGAGGGGGCGTGTACCAACATGAACCATCAAGGAATAAATCCTGACGTCACTGACGTCACTTCCGTAAACAAGACGAGGATCCAGTTTCACTTGTCTGTGAAAACTCTGTGTTGTTATTGATTAGGAGAAGCGGGTGGAGGAAGATCTAAATCATATGGCGGTCGTCAGTTTAAGCAGCGCGCGCTGGACTTCATTTTCCGCCTTGATAGTCAGTTCTCCGACGGCGACGCTGAATCTGATATGACTCCGGACTTGGAGAACATTTCAAACAGCGGATTTCAGCCTGAATGTGACGATGAAACGGAATATTATCAAGAACCACCGGAGGAGACCAACGATACGCCCGTTGTTGTTACAACCGAAGAAGTTGATGACGTGATGGTGTCCGTTGAGGTTGGTGACAGATTTTCAGATTTCAGACTCATAATTTTGAAAGACTCTACATTTTGTTGTGTTGTCCGTACTTTTAAACTCCAAAATAATTCCACTTTTATAAAACATGTATATTCTAACTGTTTAGTAAAAGCTCTTTTAAAAACAAAATAAGTTGTATGTTGTTGACGCTGCTCAACACTGTTTGTGATTGGCCCATTCAGCAGTATGTTGAGTAGCCATGAGGCTTTGATTGTCCGCCGACTCCATTTGCATTCTGGGAGCTGGCTGAATGAACCTGGTGTGGGTAAAACTTTGGAGGTGATTATCTCAGAATCACGGTTTGCCACAGCCTTGTCATTAACAAGTCACAGCTTTCAAAATATTTGCTTGATTTGCACAAGTGACAAAAAGTGACCTTGTTGGGTCCCTGTACATGCGTGGGACCTTGACCGCCACATGTTCAAACAGCCCGAGCGGCTCCCGGGGATGGAGCGAGCGACGCGCCGCTTCACCGCCGTCAGCATTCCATCGCAGTGCCGAAACCTCCACCCCCTGCCCCCAAGGACACCCCGCCCCGGTGTAGATTGGACGCCGTCGGCTCAAATTGGAGAGATCAGCATTGTTTTTGAAGCCATTACTTATTTATCCCTCCACCATCTAATCCGGAATGCGAGGCCGCTCCTCCGCTCGCTCGTTCCGCCTCCGATTGTTTTGTCCTAAATTGAGTTATCAACAGAGTCGGAGAAGAGGCGAGAGGGAGCGGCAAATTAGAGAGGAGTCAAACATTTGCTCGTAAAAGATTCATGGGGGGGAAAATCCTCCCGAACTTTGTGTCCTTGGTTTTGTTGTTTTGTACAAGTTTGTGGCCATGTTGGATGAAGATCTGTATGAAGATCACAAACACTTCCCATTGGTAACGTATGAACAGACTGGATTATTGTTATTGTTATTATTATAACTGTTATTATTATTATTGTTATTTCTATTCTAAATATTAATATATCAACATTATTATTATTAGATTATTGGTATTAATATTATATTATTATTTTATTGTCATATACTTGACCATGATTTCAATTGTTTTTTCTTAGTTTTTCTTATTTTCAAATTTTTATGAAAACCTTTTCTGTTTGTTTTTATTTCGTTGCTTTTCTTCACCTACAGCATACAGAACATGTCATCTTGAGAACAAATATTAAAACAAAGAGAAACAAATGCATTCCGGTACAAGTGTGCCCCTGCTCTTCCCAGCGCAGCCTCTCCCCGCGGCACACGATGAAACACTAACAAGGAGAGCGACACATGAAGCGGGAAATCTTAAACTATTGATAAATGTTTTAAGGTTTTATTTTCCACCCGAGAGCATGGGAACCACAAAGGCCACAAAAACAAATGATGATCATAAAAATAAATAAATAAGTGGATAAAGAATAAAGTTGTGTTCCTCGGCAACAAAGAACAGGCTGCGGGAAAATAATACAACTTGAGACCCATTAGACCGCAGTGACCTTCACAGAGATCTGTTCAATCTCCATAACAACTCATAAAAACCCAGAATAAAAATAAAAAACATTTTTTGCATCCCCCCGGGACCAATCCGCCATCGTCTCAATTCCGCCGTCTTCAGTGCGGCGGCGCACCAGTCCGAAAGCGCCAAATTTGTTCTTTTTTTGTTCACAGCTAAATGGATAAAACGCTCAAATTATAGATTTCCATCTCGTAATTCATATCGAGTCCTGTCGCGTGACAATGACTGGAAAGGATTGGATCGGTTGCGATTTTTATTTTTTTCCATTTTCCTTTTTTGCTTGATGAGCCCGTGTGGACGCTTATCATAATACATAATACATATCACACACACACACACACACACACACACACACACACACATTCTCCCGCAGCCAGACGGCTCTTTTTATCTGATGGTGAGATAATGACCCTCGTCGGTGTGTGTGAGATTTGTGATTAGCCGAACAAAAGCAATAGTGGGTAATTAGCACCTGAAAGACAAAAGAGGAGCTGATAGAAGACTGTTTCTGCCCGACGGTGAAGGAGAAGAAGATGAAGGGAAAGGAGAAGAAACAAGCCTTTGTGTGTGTGTGTGTGTGTGTGTGTGTGTGTGTGTAATGGAACAGAGGAAGAGGCAGAAGGGAGGGATGAAAGGAGCTAAAACAGGGAGCAGCGACGGAGGCGTTCAGCCTCTTTGACAGTAAAAATGTTTCTTTTTCTACTCGTGTCTTTTTTTTCTTTTCATTCGAGTTTTTATTTTCATTTTTTATCCCCCACCATGTCTTCATCCCTTCATCCCTGATCCCCCTGTCAGGCTGGGATATTACTGACATTGACAATCGAAACTCCGTCCCCCCCGAAAAATCCGTCCCCCTCCTGGGAAAAGGGCAAAGGTGAGGCCATTGAAGTTGGAATTTAAGTTGGAACTCTGAATAACCCTTAAAACAGTAACATTTTGCCTATGATTTCGTGGCCAACTTATAGCACCCTCAAGGCCCAATAAGGTGCCTGTTTTACGTAATGATATAAGTTTTTGGAAAATACCAAGAAATTTGTTGTTTAACTAAGGTTTTGTTGTAAAATTTCTTGTTAAGTTTATTAAATAAAAAAATCATTGCTATCGTTACATTTTGCCAATGATTGGGCGGCCAACTTATAGCACCCTCAAGGCCCACTAGGGTGCCAGTTTTACAGAATAAAGTAATGAAATGAGCTTTTGGAAAAAAAAACATGAAATTTGTTGTTTAAATAAGGTTTTGGTTGTAAAATTTGTTTAATTGTTAAAATAAAAATAAAAAATCATTGCTATCTTTTCATTTTGCCAATGATTTGGCAGCCAACTTATAGCACCCTCAAGGCCCACTAGGGTGCCAGTTTTACAGAATAAACTAATGATATGAGTTTTTGGAAAATACCATGAAATTTCTTCTTTAAATAAGGTTTTTGTTGTTAAAATTTTCAAGTTGTAAAATAAATAACAATAAAAAATCATTGCTATCTTTACATCTTGCAAATGATTTGGCGGCCCCCTTGCCATACCCTCGTAGCCCACCAGGAGGCCGTGGCTCACAGGTTGAAAATTCATTATTTGGCTGACGCTTGTGAAGAGACAGTTTCTATAGAAAATGCAATTACATTTGTTTTGAAACATATTATTTAAAAATATATATTCATTAGAATTAATTCATAGAAGCCCGTGGCCCGCTAGAGGACCACAGGTTGAAAATCACTGGCTTCCCTATGCAAAGAGATAGACAAAAGGTAATTAGAAATACAATAAAATCTGTGTTTTTTAAATAATCATCAAATTCCCTTTGTTTTGCCAACGGCGTCACAGCTGACTTGCAATGCCCTCGCAGCCCTCTGGGGAGGCACCTTTTGGATTTCACCCATAATGTCCGCCCATTCCTTTCATCAGCACAAACTGCAACTTCTGCTGTTGCTAGGAGATGCTCGGCGGCGCTGGAAAATGGAGATGCTCCTACTTTATTATTATAATTTATTTTATTTTTTTTCACATTTGAACGAAACAAATCGAACCGACAAATGGGCAGCGTCGGCACCTGTTGAGGTCACGCCAGCTCAGGCCTCTCGTACAGTTAGTCCGCGGGGATAGAACTCTGTTGTTGTTGTTGGGTTTTTTTGGGGGCCGGTCGTTTGCCTCCAGGAAGAGAAAAAAACAAAACAAAACAAGAGTCTCAATGTCTCAATGAATATTTGATACGGCTTGATTAGCTATTGCTTTGGTTCAAGATGGCGATGCATAATTAAGCAAGAACGGCATCAAACATGCGAGGGGGCACTCGGTGGACAAAATGTGTCTGCAGTGTCAACTCCAAGGAGTATGTCATTTTTAAAATTAGCAAATCCATTTCATTAAATGTCTTTCGATCTCGAATGTATTCAATTTGGCCTATTTTTGTTTTGCTGAGAATTGGCGGCCTGTTTGTGTATTTCTTTTGTTCAGTTTATGAAGGGCCTTTCACTACTTATTCATTCAGGAGGTGAAGTGACCACCGGATGAACTCCCCTCCGCTATTACGCAGGGAACAGGGAAAAAGGATGGAAAAGGATGTTGGATGTTGGATGTCCCCCCCCCCCCTTTCATTGAGAACATGCCTCCTCTTGTGAGGGTGAGCCGATGGTTTTTCCTCCGAAAACTTCGTCCCAAACTCTGATAGAACGCTTCCCTCCGGCGGCAGACGGGAGCCTTGGATTTATTCCCCCCCCCCTCTCTATCTCTCTCTCTCTTTCTCTCTCTCTCTCTCGCTCTCTCTCTCTCTCTCTCTTTTCTAACGAGCCTCCCTCTTCGTGCCTAATTAACATTAGTCGGAGCTTGTTTGTGCAGACGTGCTATGCAGGTCATGAATAAACTGGGGACCGAAACTGGTTTCCTTCTTTTGCATTCTGGGCGACAAGCTAGTCCCCGGATTTATTGTGCACATGCGCGCACGTGTGTGTGTGTGTGTGTGTGTGTCCGTGCACGTGCATGTGCGTGACAACCTAATGAATCGCGGAATGCTAATGGTGGTAAAACAGTGATTTCTTCAGCTGATTGGGCGTAATGGATGGTACTCAGAGCTGCTTCATAATAGATGAGTGAGTGAGATGAGATGGATTGTCCCCCTGCTGGTCTGTGTGTGTATGTGCGTGCGCATTTGTTTCTGAATGGGTGTGTTTTTCGCAGGGCCGGGTCCCCCCGGACGTGTTTTTTTGTTTTTTTGTTTTTTTTTGGCAGCGGCGCCCGTCAATTCCCATTAAACAACGGCACGCTCCGGCATCTCCGTAATGTACGACCGCGGGGTTCGCCGGAAGAACAATATTTGTCGGCTCCCGTTATTAAATTGAAACAAAAAACAAAGGTGGGAGCTAATTGTTTGCGAAAAGGGAAAACTGGGGGGGGGGGGGATTAAAAGTCATTGTTTTTTGATCTGTTTGGCAGCGAAGGAGCGAGAGAGAGAGGGGCGAGAGATAGCCAGAAAGAGGGTTAAGGAGTGTCAACAAAGTGTCGGAATTGATCAAAACGGGATGAAGTGCAGACATCTGATTGTCGTCCTTTATCTTAATGAGCGCTGGAATTTTGTTGTTTTTATTCTTCCTTCAGACAAGTTTCACTATGTTCATTGTTTTAGTGTGTGTGTGTGTGTGTGTGTGTGTGTGTGTGTGTGTGTGTGTGTGTGTGTGTAAAAGTATTCAATTACAGCGTCTCCGGCGTACTGCTCCTGAGGGACGATATGTTATACATGTTGGTTTGTATGGGTGTGTATGTATATATGTTGGTATGTATTGGTGTGTGTTCTTTATTTATTTTCTTTTCTTTTCACAAAAACCCTGTTTTCCTTGGTCACTCCAGCGCTGTGCATCGCTCACATCCCATCTCAAGTATCCTGACAATTAGAATAATAAAAAAAGGTCCTTGGAGGACGTGGACACTGGAGAGGAAACACAGACTTGTAGTGCTGGGACTTTGGTGGTGAAAAGTTTGTCTCTTTTTAGAGATTCTGCTCTTTACGTGAATGGAATTGTCACAGGCTGCTGGGCTTGTGGCTCCGAGTTTTTATTCTAGTCCACGTCGACAACACAGCAAACCAAACGTACGTATGTCGTCTGTATTCATTACGTAAGATAAATAAACCAGGTGAATACGCAAAATAAATAATACAACTTGTTACACGGCACTACAAGGATTATCATCTGTCTGATAAATTACATAATTATACTGTTCAATATTGTAATGATATTGGAATTGTATAAAATTACCCGTAATTGCTGTGATAAAATATATTAACTAAAATAGAAATATTGAACACAATAGCTAAAATGTGTTTTTGACACTCACAGGTTCAAGTCCTGTTCTTTTCCAGCAAAGTCCTGTTCCTTGAATCAAATGATTGGAGGACACGGTCAAGCTTCATTAGACTCAGTGGCTCGAAGAGATAGGTTTATGGATCTGAGCGTCGATGTTGGAGGACTTGAGGCTTCGACGCCAGGTGAGCTGGTAACACCTGAGACCACGGCAGAGTGTGAACGCGTTGCTGGTTCAAGTCCCTGCTTTTCCATCCAAGATATGGTCCTTTAATCAGCTGATTGGCGGAGAAGGCCGAGCTTCGTAAGACGTGAGAACTTTAGAGCCCTTCGACTTGGACTTCTTCGCGCCAGGGGCCATTTGAAAGCCGGCAATATAAGAGCGACTTTGAAAGCTGGTGGAGAACAGGGTGGAGCGGTATTGTGATCAGGTGTTGTAATGGTTGTGACGCCACCTTTGAGTGCTGCAGTTACCGGTTAAACTCCCTCACTTTTCCAGCCCAGGTCTGTTCCTTAAATCAGATGATTGGAGGAGAAGACCAAGCTTCAAAAGACTCGGTGACTCAAAGAGATAAGTTACCGGATGGGAACGTTTGAGGACTTGATGCCACGTGAGCTTTCGAAAGCCGGCAAAATAAGAGCGACTTAAAAAGCTCCCGGGAAGCAGGCAAGAGGGTAAAGGGGACCTGGGACCAGACCACGCCTGCGGAAGTCAGGTGGGTGGCCGGTTGCACTGTCTCTTTCTGCCTCGGCAGCCGGATCGCATTAATAACAATCTGGGGGAGGCCTTGGCACCTGCCAGGCGGGCGGTGCTGAACGTGAAGTTAAGATATTTAATAAATTGAAGGATTACAAGATTTCAAGACCTTTGCAATCAAAACAACCACTCATGTCTTTGACTCCAAACCCTCCCCCCCGGTTTTATCCTTCGAGGATGGGTGCCAAATCTCCGCTCAGAAGGATTTGTAATTGTTGCAGTCCAGCTGCCGGGGCAGAGAGGAGTCGAACCGGCGGCCTGCTTGACACCAGCCGACGTGTTCTGGGTTTGCGAGGACAACTGCGTCATGACATCAGGTCTCCTTCACACACTTGCCTGTTCTCCGGGTGCTTTTAAAGTTGCTCTTATTTTGCCGGCTTTCAAAAGCTTACGTGGCATTGAATGCTCAAGTCCTCGAAGCCGAAAGCACCCATCCAACGACTTATCTCTTTGAGCCACAGAGCTTCTGGAGGCTGGGGCTTCTCCTCAATTAATCTGATAAAAGGAAGAGATATTGGCTGGGAAAGTGGGGACTTGAACCTGAGACTGAACCGCGACTCCATCAGGTTGCTTCCACCAGCAGCCCTGGTCTCTGCATTTAAACGCAGACTTATTTTTGGCGGCTCTCAAAAGCACAACTGGCAATGAAGCCTCAAATCCTCAAGCTCAAAAACTCCCACCGGACGACTTGCGTCTTTTGAGCCACGGAGCCTTTTTGAAGCATGGTCTTCTCCAATCATCTGATTAAAGGAACAGATGAACCTGCACGGCAGCGGAACGGGAAGGCAGGGTCTCAACCATTAGCCACCCTGGTCACATTCAATCCCTGCCCTGTTCTCTGGGAGCTTTTAAAGTCGCTCTAATATTGCTGGCTTTAAAAAAGCTGACCCGGCATCGAACTCTCAAGGCTTGGAATGCCAACTTCCCCATGCAAAGACTTTTCTCTTTGAGAAGCGTGGTCTACTCCTCCAATCATCTGATTCAAGGAACAGCTCTTGGCTGGGAAACCGGGGCCTCGAACAGCGAGTTAATGGTTGAGATGGCAGCGGCGCAACCATTAACTAAACACTTAAGGTTCACAATCTGCTGAGGTCTCCAGGCACTTTAAAAGGCACACTTTCAGAAGCTCACCTGGCACCTGGCATTTCTGGGCGTTTTTAAACGTGCACATGTGCTGCCGGCTTTCAAGAGATCACCAGGCATCAGACCGTCGCGTCCTCCAACACTGAAGTTCGCACCCAACGACTTATCTCTTTGTGGACCTCGATGGAAAAAGCACCATGGCACCGGGCCTCCTTCACGAAGCAATGGAGGTGACCTGGAATGGCAGAGCGCAGAATTGAACCCGCCACAGCAGCACTGAACGGCAGCGTCTCAATCCATCGCACCACAGAGTCGAGGGGGGCTCTGGCTTCTCTGAGATGATGAATTTTTACCTGCTCCTAAAATGCCTTGTGCACACCACTGCACTAGCCTTATTTTATGTTAGGGTATTGGTACTGAATTACTTTGTTAAAAGGTCTAAGTACGTCTTGCATCACAGACAGAGAGACAGACACAGACAAAATGGAAATTGTCCATGAAAAATGTACGATAACAAATAAAAATAGATAACAAACAAGAAGAAAAAAGGACATCCAACTGTCCAGTATAAAGATATGTGCACTGTGGGTATGTGCTGTATGTATGTTTGTATATACACTGATCAGCCACAACACTAAAACCACTGACGGGTGAAGTGAATAACATTGCTCATCTCATAACATTGCTCAAAACGGCAGGTCTTATGGGCTACTGTAGGGCAAAGTGAATGAATCACGTTTTCTTCTACATCATGTGAATGGTCGGGGTTAGGGTCCGATCCCATCGAGCATCTGTGGGATGTGCTGGAACAACAACACCGATCCATGGCGGCCCCACCTCGCCTTGGCACCAGATACCCCAGGACACCTTCAGAGGTGTTGTGGTGTCAGCAGCACCAAAAATGGCCGGGTCCAAATTTTTGTACAAGTCCAGACGTGGTCATACACAAGGAGAACATGCAACACCACACAGCGATGCACAGGTGGCGGTTGAACCCAAAACGTTCTCGCTGTGAGGCAGCAGTTCTACGCACCAAGACACCATGTGCCTGTCATGTACATACCCCTACGTAGACATATGGTTACTTACACATGAATACCAAGATCAACATGCGGTGTACACATCCATGTGCAGTGATGAGGGATGCCACTTCCACTCAGCAGCGGTTCGGACGCAAAAAACATTCTTTCTGTGAGGCAGCGGCAGTAACCACTGAACCACGGTGGCACCACACAAGGCCGCACCCACACGTGCACATCCGGATAATCTGGATCATTTCAGGGTTGCGGTGTCTGTGTGCGAAAGCAGCTGTAGACGGAGCCATAGATAGAGAGAGAGGAAGAGACTTCTGACAACTGACAAGAAGACTTTAGACACTCGTAACAAAAACGTTGTTTACGGTTCATTCTCAGGCGGCTCGATTCCTCTCTCTCTCTCTCTCTCTCTGTCTGTCCATGTCTCCGACCCACAGTGTGGTGAAGAGAAAAACATGTTTTGCTACCGTGGATCTCAAATGATTTATTTTCACTTAAGTTTGAATTAAACAGTGTATATTATTAAAATCTCTTAAAAGAGATCATCACGGAGGTCCCAACACGACAAATGTGTGTTTCCTCTCCTCCGCCCACCATGTCCGTGTCCACGCTATATCTGCTCCAAGGACCTTTTTTATAACCCTAATTATTGGCATACTAAAGGGAAATGCAATGCAAATTCACGAGGCCATCTAGCGTAAAAGGCTCCAGGCAATTGTCAAACTATGCCATATGGAAAGACCGCCTGTGGAAATGCCTGATGGGTGAAAGTAAATTAAAACAAAAACATGTTTAAACGGCTACATGAAGCCGTATAAAGCAATATATGTTTTTATTATTATTAAAAATAACTTTAATAATAATAACAACATAACAATAATAATAGTGCAATATAACAATAATAATAGTGCAAAATAATAATAATAATAATAATAATAATAATAATAATAATAATAATTATTATTATTATTATTATTATCATTATTATTTTTATTATTAATAAACATAATTTCACAGTTAGAATATTACAATGTTGTTGTTTTTTTTTCCATTTCTTTGCAGGTACCTATAAGCCATTTAAGCCCCCAAAAAAGGAAAGCTGTTTTATAGGAACCCTAAGCTGGTCAAAAGTTGAAAACCAGGCCCCCTACAGCATCCTTTGAACGCCAAAAAAAAACAAAAAAAAAAAACAGGGATGAACTGGACCACCCTAACCCCGTGGAAGTCATGCGGAAGCTGGAAAAATATGGTTGGGGTGGGTTTATTTTTATCTGATTATCTGTATGGGTGGGAGTGATTTCGAGGGCAATACCACTTTGTCCCCTTTAGTTTTCCCCCAATTTGCTCTGGAGTAAGATTCGACGAGACTTCAGAATTTGACATCTTCTCAAATATCCTCAGATAATAAATTAAATCCCAATAAACAAGCCCAGGCATCTGACTGGGGCGTCCTCAGTAAACACATCATCCCGAAATGTAATTAAAAATGGGTGCTGGCGATGTGCTCAAACGGAATGACGAGCAATTAAAATGACGCCTTCAAATCCTGACATTTTTATTTGATGACTAATTACGCTGAGTCACGTCGGGATCCTCGTTTTTGAGGGAGCTCATGCATCAGATGTGTTAAAATGCAATATTTAATAACATTGTAATAACTTGGGGAAATGTGAAACAGGTGGCCTTTATAATGTCATATCCGTCACATTTTTGCAAAATGTAATGCAGTGGTTTTTATGAATTGTGGGGGTTGCTTTTTGATGAATTTCATAATTGACCGCATTGTGTAATAAACTTCTTGAACACAATGCAAAATACACATGACCGCATTTGTATTAACCTAATGAAGGAGTCGATACGGTGGGTTTTCAACTTTTTAAGATTCATTTTCAACTCCTAGACAACTGGTTATCTAACGCACTATCGCCTGAGGTAATGGAACAGATCTGGTTCAAGGGATACGTGAAGCTCCTGGAAATGTTTTCATTTCCCCTTCCTGCGATCTCAACCCAGCCAATCGGGGGGGTCTGGGGAACCATTTCCTGCCGCTGACAACCCACATTTGCGATGGTTCTCGCCTCACTATTCTTAGATGCCGTGTCCTCCACCCCGTCTCCCCTTCTGCCGTCCTCCACCACCTCCACCACGCGTTCGGGACTCCATCGGGTGAGATTTGACTCCGTAGCTCTCCTTGAGATCTATATCGGGGAAAAACAAACGCCTGACGTGTTTACCGGGAGGTTAAAGTGGTAATCCGGAAAATTGATTTGTAAAAATAAATCCCATATTTGATACTTTCTTTGGCTTGAGAAACAGCGATTCAATGTTATTTTGGTTATGTGCTCCTACAGTATACTTGCTGTTTTCCGTTGCTGGTGGCGGAGTCCGCCGCAGTGAATATGATAAAGGCCAGTAAAAAATTGTGGCCGGTTGAACTTTTGAGAAATGAAAGTGTAGATGATGGTAAATGTGGAGCTATTTTATTTATTTATTTATTTATTTGTTTTGGTGGTTTCATATGGAATTCTCGGACACGCAGTGAAATCCACCCAAACAAGCGACACTTTTCATCCACTCTATGGACGTTCATCAAGGTTTTGGAGGAAAAGAGGAAAAGCTAGTCCTCCGAACACATTTTTTTTTAGGTCGGGTTATTTTCGTTTGTAGTATCAGCCGCCCTGAATTCAAATGTTCGCCGCCGAGTCCGCATCAGAGAGGCAATGTAAATCATAAACATCGTCTGGAAAGTCATTCCAAAGTTCTCCCCGAATTGTGAGTCATCAAACGGCGGGGAACAACAGGGTGCCGCCGCTCCGAGCGCCCGCTGTGCCTCCAAATGCTTCTTCAGACGGAGGTGACGGCATAAGAACAACAACAAAGCATCCGAGAACGGACAAAAGCGTCTGCTAAATGAGTAAATGTAAATGTAGTGTGGGAGCAGGGACGTTTAAGTATCCTCTTTGAAGGAGGTCGACTCAGTACATACACAATACCACAGGCCGAGGGTTTGCAGGAGGCCGGTTGCTAGGGGGGGCATTGCACCGTGGCGCATCGCATGCCCCCCCCACCCCCACCCGTACCGAAATGCGTAATGGAGAGGGAGCGATCTCCCCTCCTCTGCGCTTCGCTTCCCCGTTCACCGTTTCTCCAGTAAGGGTTGAACCGAATACTTGGCGTCACGCGAGTCTCCTCCCGACTGGCCCCGTTCCGGAGGGGTTCAGGCCTTCGGCCCGAGTGACAAGAGTGAGGGCCCCTGCCGCTCCACCGGCGGGTCAGCCTCCTCACGACACATGGAGGTCGGGGTCGAGACCACAGGTATGCAGACGAACCCCCCCCATGAAAACTGACTGACTTTGCCCCCTGCCGCTGTGTGGGGGTGCCCCAGGTGCCGGCGCTCGTGGAGGGGACGCATATCTGGCCGTCTGCGGGCGATAAAAAAAAGCACATGTTTAAATAGAGAACATTCCTAAACATTATTATACAAGCACAATTTTTCATTTTTTATTTCATGGATGATTCGTTCATGAATTTCATTTAATTATTCATTACTGCAACTACTGCGACTCCCAGACCAAAACAAACTGTAGCACATATTTGGCCTCAGTTTCGGCTTTGTTACCGAGAAGATTCCGCGCCGGCGCGTTCCCTTACGTGCGCGGAGTGTGGTTGGATGTGATCGGGGTGTTGGCGCTCGGCTCGGGGCGAACCATGTGGAACTCAGACTCAGACTCAGACTCAGTTGCCGGCGGCGACAGTGGCGGCAGCATTGTTGTTGTTGTTGTTGTTGTTGTTGTTCTTGTTGTTGTGGCGCTGTCATCTTGGCACTGCACACCGCACTGAGGAGTCACAGATCGCTAACCCCTGGGGGAGACGTAGTTAGCCTACAAAGTGTGTGTGTGTGTGTGTGTGTATGTATGTGTGTGTGTGTGTGTGTGTGTGTGTGTGTGTGTGTGTGTGTGTGTGTGTGTGTGTGTGTGTGTGTGTGTGTGTACATCTTCAGTTCTGTTGCCGCCGCCGATAGTAAATTAACTGAAATTCTTTTGTGTTTTGCGGCCTGATCGAGATTCAATTCGAAACCTCAAGGGCTCAGAAATAGGGTTGATTTCAAGATTCGCTTGGGGAGGAGTTTGAATTTCAGAGAGATTTCTATTCATGCATTCTGGAGGGTCTTTACAAAATAACCCCCAAAAAATAACGTGTCCATTCAGTCAAGCTGTTTCTCCAGTTCTCCAAACTGGAGGAGTTCGATGGGTGACTAACTAATGGGGGGGACTAATCTACAATATAGCACGTCTACTCAAATTAAAAATTACATTGGCTGTTAATTGAATAATTTGGATTTTCTTTTTTTAAGTTTATCCCGTTCTTTTCATGTGGGTTTCATTCCTGCAGGAGTCCAGACTTTTCTCCAAACGCGACGCTCGGCTCAGTCTCCCGAAGCAGGCGTTCGATGCAACCGATGGGGGACAAATCTGCAACGACATAGTCAATCAACACAGTACGCCCACTCAAATTTTGAACCAGTCATTTCGATGTTTTGATGTTCATCACTGTTTTATGTATTGACCTGCAAGGTTTAATTCCCACAGCAGTCCAGCCGTTTCTCCATGGACCCCCTTAGACCACCCATGGACAAATCCTCAATCTGTATTCAGTGCAAAAACTCAGTTAACATTTCGGGTGAAGCTACAGTAGACGTGATGCCATGGAAGTCTGACATGTGGCTTTACTTTTTTGGCACCGTGCTGTTGCCACCGTGCTCCGGCGGGTTATCTCCCAAATAGGAGCCTTTGTGTGTGGAGTTTGCATGTTCTCCCCGTGCTCACATTGGGTTTCCTCCACCGACCATCAGTATGGACCCCCACAAAAAACATGCACACATCATCGTCTGACCAGCGATGGACACTCGTTACCAGGTCCCCGGGCGCGTCCACGAATGCTGCCCACTGCTCCTGGCTGCCCCCCCCCGCAGGAAGGACAAGCCAGGATGGGTCAAATGCAGAGGCCTCATTTCACGGGCCACCATCCAAAGCATTTGTGGTCGTGTGTTGCGTGACAATTAAAGATTCTTCTTCCAAG
The DNA here is from genome assembly GCF_960531495.2 of Zeus faber. Classification (NCBI taxonomy): domain Eukaryota; kingdom Metazoa; phylum Chordata; class Actinopteri; order Zeiformes; family Zeidae; genus Zeus; species Zeus faber. The sequence goes on along the minus strand of NC_137209.1, from coordinate 7,390,417 downwards.
ATGTGCTACTTGCCGAAATTGAAACAGGGAAATAGGCATGGACTTCAAGATTGCAATTCCTTTAAAATCTGTGAAACTATTAATTGGATGTGAAGCGATTGAGGCTGTAAATAGACAATGGCGGGTTTCACCCTGGATTTCAGCAGCAATGGGTCAAATCTGACCCGATGGGGAAGAAGGGAGCCAAGGATAAGGAGGCCTGAAAACTGTCCGTCAACTGGAATGACTGTGCTGGAAAACCACCAAACCGCCAAAACTGGCATCTAGGTATTTCCAGCTCTCTAATCTACATCCAGAAAGTCAATAATGTAATATAGTGTCAATATAGATTAATAACAGTATAATAACATTATTCATTTGTTTTCCAGAGTGCCCAAACCTTACCCAAACCAGCCTTATATGGTATATATACAGATATAGTTGGAGTTGTTGTGATGTGTGTGCAGGTGGCTGAAACTTCGATCATTTGTAATCAGTCCAATCACTGTAAATCATTTTGCAGGAATGAATATGACTTCCCACAGGTTTCTCCTATTGTACAGAGCCCCGTGTGAACTGTTTTTTTTTGTTTTTTTTTCTAGTATTCACGTCGAATTCAGAGCTATCCAGTCGTTCATATATATCATGAAACATAATCAACAGCGCTGAACAGGCAATGAGCATGAATAAGCTTCACTTTTTGGAATAAGAAAAAAAGAGAACGTAAGTAATAAGTAAAGTAACAACAAATATGCAGAATATGCAAAATGCGGTTCTATGGACAGGACAAATGAAAATCATAGGTTATGGAAGGGGTTACGTGGCAGAATGGCTTTATATGACTGTGGGTATGAATATAAATATGGAGTAGGTCAACATGGTGTTATTGTTATTATGTTATTACATTGTAGTTACAACAATGTTATTACAGTACTTTTCACGATACTTAATTTAGAGGCAAGGCCGACGGGAAGTGACACTTTCCTGCTAAGAACGCTCGATTTAACTCCTAAAATCTTCCTCTTTAGCCTCTTTGTCTTTCCTCGTCATCGTCATTGTCAGTGCCGGCGGTAGTCCCTGGTTTCTTGGGCGATTTTTCTTTTTTGGCAGCAGCTCGTCTTTAATTTGCGTTTGGCTTCCTGTCGCTTTCCCCCGACGTGACGCTTGTCACTTTGGATCGCGCTCCGACCGGCGACCGCTGCCAGTCAGGTCCGAGACAAAGAAGGAAACTGTGTCTTTTTTTTTAAAATAAAAATCCTGGGGGAGAAACACTGCAGGGATCTGTGTTTAGAGAATAACAAAAAAAAAACAAAAAAACATTTTCGACTAAATCTGATGTTTTCAAAATCAACTGTTGTGTCCAATAATAAATAAAAAAAACAAGACACGACTTTTGCCCCCGATGATTGTCAAAGGAAAACCATGGTTTAAATGAATCGAATCAGAGTCGGAATGAATTAATTCGGTCGAGTACATTTTCATATACAAGGAATTTGTTATGCTGGGGATTGGTGCGTTGTTGTACAGACAATTTACAAAAAAAAAATAAAGCTTAACAGGCTGGAAAAAAACATCAAATTTACAAAAATAGCAAAATATATATACATAACGGAGGAGGATTTACGAGGATAACAATTTAAAAAAAAATAAATAAAAAAAGCCAAATATTCAAAAATAGCCAAATAAAAAACAAAAATATACAAAATGTGATGTTTTGCAGAGGATTACGTTTATAGTCTAAATAAAACATATATATTTTTGTCAACTTTATGTATGCATTTATATTATCCTTGTGTGTGTGTGTGTGTGTGTGTGTGTGTGTATATGTGTGTGTGTGTTCGTGTGTGTGTTCGTGTGTGTATCTTCATGTGTTTGTGTGTGTGTGTTCATGTGTGTGTGCGCGCGTGCGACTCCAGAGAGACTCCACGCGTAGGTTTTCTCTTTACTTACGTCGGTCACGAATCACGACGAAACACTTCCAAGCCGGCGGCACCGATTACGGCTGTCCATCAGGACGCCCCCCCCCCCCCCCGTGACACACACATACAACACATACACACAACACACACACGTGCACGTGCACTAAGGAAAAGCAGGGCGGTTTGTATTGCTGCATGCGAACACCAGATATGACTAATCACCATTACACGCTGGAAGTCTATTGGCAGCCGAGCCAAGCAGCCTATCACTGCATGATCAGAGAGAGAGAGAAACCTCTGTCAACAGATATTTCGGGTGGAACCTAATATTTGCATAACTGTAAGTCAGATAAGGGTGGGGGTGGGGGGGGCATTACAGCATGGTGCAGGCATAACCGGGTGTGTGTGTGTGTGTGGGGGGTGGGGGGGGGTGCACAGACAGCAAGTCATTATCGGAGGCTGATTGGGGATAGCTGCTGGTGATTCCATCAGAGATGGGAAGAGAGCGCGAGAGACGACGGGGGTGGACTGAAGGGAGGAAAGTATGTCCGAGAATAAAAGTACATTTTACAGCATTTTCTCCCGAATAGAGTGAAACCGGGACCCCGTGGTTGCGGTGTGGGAGTTGGATCAGACATTTTCGGGAGCAGCCGTCGCCTCGCTCGGTTGTCTGATATGCTAAAGCCGATACCAACGCCGACCCCATGTCGCTCCATTTTATTAGGTGGGGTCAACGCCCTTTTAATCCCACGTTTGAATATTATGATTCAGCCCATTTTTCTAGATCTCGATGTTCCCACCAGTCACTTATTACACAATTCGGCAAATTCATAGACATGGGTCTCAATCGTCAAAATCTAAAATTGCGGACCTGTGCTTCTGGCGCCACCAACCCAAGGTTGCACTTTCCAGGCTCTCCCGCTTCAGCTTGACACCCGCTCATTGCTGCTAGCGGCGGATATTTTGTATTTGTATCTTGTGTCACGTTATGCCTCCAACTGTTTTGTCCGTGTCTGTCACGCCAAATGGCCGCCGCCTCCCGCGAGAGTTATTAACAGCGGCGGCTGCTCTGGATGTCATGTCCTCTCTCGGTATGCAGGGACAGCACTCCTGTCTAGGCAATGATGGACAGACAGCTGCCTCCGAGCAGCGCGCACACACTCGCACACAAACACACGTGCGCTTACACGCACGAATGCGCGTGCTCGCCAGAAAAAAAAGCATCCTATCAGTTCCATTTTTCTCTTCTGCGGTTGATGGGGCGAGCGCCCGACTAATGAATGAACGTGGCCGTCGTATCAATCAAGTGGGGAAACGGAGGGAGATCAATAAAGGAAAAAGAGAGAAATACTAAGTTAAAAAAGAGTGGGGGGGGGGGAAATCAGGCACATCACCAGACACACACACACACACACACACACACATCTCTTCCGCGTCCGTTCTGGGCGTCCCACAGGGATCTGTACTGGGTGACCCGAATTTCCTTTGACAAGCGGTCGCAGCTGCCACTTACGACGCTCGCTCCCGTTGCCTTCAACCAAATAACCGGCGAGCTGCCGCACTTACAGCCCTCTATCTCTCCACCCTCCACCCTCATCCCTCCGTCCCTCCATCCCTCCATCCCGCCACACCCACCTTGAAAGCAACGCACCGCTCCCAGGCTCCTATCTCGGGCGCCAAAGTAAAAATCAAAACACAACATCGGAGACGCCCGTCGACACAGAGGAGGAGAACAAACAGTCATTAGCCCGGACAAAACTCTGCTGTTTTGTCGACAAGAAAGAAACGAGAGGGAGATGAAAAAGGCGGTTGGGAAGGGGGGGGGGGGGGGGGGGGGGGGACATCTGGAATGCCTGACGAGCGGAGGCCTCTTTCAAGTGGGACGTGAGATGCCAGGATGAAACCCCCCCCCCCCCCCCCCCCCCCCCGCCACCCCCACCCGCCTTCCGAGCGCACTAACAAATATTAATAAGAAATATAACTTTTGTTTTTTTTTTCCTTCATGAAGCATTATCTGAGCAAAACAAGAGGATGGGAGGGGCGTCGGACCCGCCTGCTGCTGTACAATCAAAGAGAATACGTGAGGAGTGCTCTGGGACAATCAGAGTTTTTATTTCATTTTGGGAATGGGAGGGGGGTCCACGGGCGCACATGTGTAATCAGATAATTAGGAAAGCAAATTAAAACAGACAGATACAGTCTGCTAGCCGGAGGCCAAGTTGACAGTCCGCTGGGGTTTTTTTTTTGTTTTTTTTTTCATTTTCGCGGCCATTTGCAACTTGTGTTTCTCCTTTTCCCTCCTCTGCAGCTCCTGCCACTTCCCCCGGTTTCGCAAGAACATTTGCTCCCAGGTAACTTCTGTTTTTCGAGGCGGATCTTTGTTCTCTACACCTGGGAGTTTGTTTTAGCTTGCCAGCTAAAGCAAACGTGCGTTTCCCATTAATACCTGAGGTGTGCGTGTCCGGCTTTCCTCTGTGCCCGGGGCGTCATTCTTCTGGCTTCTCTGTTCCATTCAATTTGTGGGGTTTGGAAACCGGCAGCTTTAGCTCCTCGGGCTGCACCTATAAAGGCTCTAAGACGCACCATAAAATGCACGGCTCTGTGAGGTTTAAGAAGCTCCCTGTAAATGCTCGGAAAGTTTTCATTGACCTTTTGTTTCCGAGGCAATCACATGGGACTTTATCAACACTACAGCAATACCATGCAAACATTTTAGGAGTGTCGATGGCATTCCCTGCAGCCGTTCATTGATTGTGCAGTCATCACAAGTTAGGAAAGGTTTAAAGTTTCATGCTCTTGTTGAAATGATCCTTGGCCAAAAGGAATACACATAAGCCACAACATTAAAACCACCTGCCTAATATTGTGTAGGTCCCCCTCGTGCAGCCAAAAAAGCTCTAACTCGTCGAGGCATGGACTCCACAAGACCTCTGAAGGTGTCCTGTGGTATCTGGAGCCAAGACGTGAGGAGCAGACCCTTTAAGTCCTGTAAGTTGCGAGGTGGTACCCCCATGGATAGGGCTTGTTGTTCCAGCACATCCCACAGATGCTCCATCGGATCAAGATCTGGGGAACTTGGATTCCAAGTCAACACCTTGAACTCTTTGTCATGTTCTTTAAACCATTCCTGAACAATGTTTGCATAGTGGCAGGATGCATTATCCTGCTGAAAAAGGCCACTGCCGTCAGGGAATACTGTTGCCATGAAGAGGTGAACTTGGTCTGCAACAATGTTTAGGTAGGTGGTACGTGTCAAAGTAACATCCACATGAATGACAGGACCCAAGGTTTCCCAGCACAACATTGCCCAGTTCATCTCACTGCCTCCAACGGCTCCTTCTCATAGTGCATCCTGGTGCCATCTCTTCCCCAGGTGAACGACGCACATGCACCCGGCCATCCACATGATGTAAATGAAAACGCGATTCATCAGATCAGGCCACCTTCTTCCATTGCTCCATGGTCCAGTTCTGACTGGTCTGCAGCTATGCAGCCCCATACACAGCAAGCTGTGATGCACTGTATATTCTGACACCTTTCTATCATAGCAGCATTAACTTTCCAGCAATTTGTGCTACAGTGGCTTTTCTTTGGGATCGGACCAGACGGGCAAGACTTTGCTCCCCATGTGCATCAATGAGCCTTGGAGTTGTTTTGGAAATACTCTGACTGAGTCGTCTAGCCATCAACATTTGACCCTTGTCAAAGTTGCTCAGATCCTTACACTTGCCCATTTTTTTCTGCTTCCAACACACATCAACTTCTAGAACTGACTGTTCACTTGTGACTAATGTATCCCACCCCTTGACAGGTGCCATTGGAACAAGATGAGCAATCACCTCACCTGTCAGTGGTTTTATTGTTGTGGCTGATCGGTGTGCATCATGACTAGCAACTACTGTGCTAGCAACAGAATCAAAATGCTTAACCAAGTTGGCAGACAGAAGTTTTAATTGTTTTAACTACAAACTGGGGAATGGTACAGCAGAGCTCCAGACTTACTTTTTTCCACTAGTAGCACTGGTGCTCCCCACTGAAAATCTTAGGAGCACCAGCACAAAATTTAGGAGCACCACTGAAATCGACATGCAATGCATGCAACAGATTCATATTTTTTAAATTTTAACTGTATTAAGCCTGGTTCATAGTCACCGCTGCCATAGTGTCGTTGAGTGTGCTCACCATAAATGACGTAATTACGGCGCTCATGACAGTGGCGTCCAGAGATTTTCCTTCAGTGGTCAACGTGTATAAGCCCCCACCATCAACACTGACCGTGTTGGCCCTCCCGTTGGTCCCGGCACCCGCCATCTTGGGGGGACTTCAACTGCCAGCATACCGACTGGGGATACAGCCATACATCTGCAGATAGAGAGACGTTGTGTGAATGGGCCTCCGGCGCCAATGCTCTGCTCCTGTACGATGCAAAACATCACCCAAGCTTTTACTCTTCCTAAAGGAACAGCCATACCAACCTGTACCTGGCCTTTGCCTTGTGCCGCAGCGCTGACCCCACACCAGAGAGACACATACTTGACAGGTTCCGCCAATCACACCACCGACCGTCCATCATCCAGGCTCCCTCCCTGGTGCAGCCAGTAGCAGGCAAGCCTATCAGGAGATGGAACTTCAGGATGGCCAACTGGTAGTCATACACAGCTGAGACAGAAAGAAGATCAGCCTGTCTCCTGGAGCCAGATTCTGCCGATGTGGATGCTGCGTATGCTGTCTACTGCGAAGTCCTCATAGGGGCAGCACGAGGCTACAGTAGCTCTTCTCCAAAAGCTGGATGCGACTCGTAAGGCAGATGGACTGAAGTTGTTGAGTCAATTGACTTCACCCACTTCAGCCACAAGGCATGGCTGACCATCAACTAGCTGACTGGCAGAAAAACATCACCCCTCAATGCCCGGTGACAGCAGATGCAGACGTCCCTGCTTCTCGTCCCTCTCCAGGGCGGCCAGTGCCGATGCCAACCTATCAGGAGTCTTCACCACAGCGGAACTCAGTGTGGCCATCAGCAAAGTAAAGCAAGGCAAGGCCGTGACAACATCCAACCAGAATTTGTGATCCACCAGAGTGCAACAACATTTGCTTGACTCTGCGCCTTCTTCTCGTCCTGCTTCCGGAGTTCCAAGCTCCCCAATACCTGGCGTCGTGCTTCAGTCATAGCCCTGCTGAAGCCGAACAAACCCTCGGAAGACCCCAAGTCCTACAGACCCATCTCGCTGCTCTGTGTCCCATTTAGGATTCTTGAGAGGGTGATCATCAGCCGCATTGAGCCAGTGATGGACCCCCAACTTTCAAGGGAACAGGCCGGTTTCTGCCAGGGCAGGTGAACGGTGGACCAGGTAACACTGCTCAGGCAAAACATTGGAGGCAGCTTTCAGGCCAATGAGAAAACTGGGCTGGTGCTACTGGACCTGACAGCCGCATATGACACTGTCGGGCACCGCGGACTCCATCTGAAGCTATTGAGGACAATCCCAGATAGGCATATGGTGAACTTCATTATGTAGATGCTGTCGAACCGCAGCTTCATCCTACAGACCAACAATGGCCAGAGAAGTAGACTCAGAAGACTGAAAAACGGGGTTCCTCAGGGTTCTGTCCTCTCAGAAAACATCTACCATGGCGTCAATGGACCCTGCTGAATCCCCTGAGAACAGGAGTCGGCCGCTTCGACCTCTTCCAAGTGGGACCAGTGATGAGGGCGTGGCTGCAGGACACTGAGTTGGACATCTGAGGATGATACATGAGGAGAAGAGATTTTCCTCCCAACTTTTGGAACTCTGTTTACGCAGACAATTTGCACAAACTCACAACTAAACCCTGCACTGACTACAATAAATACACATACATTTAAAACTTTCTAGTTGAATTTTACTGCTCATTCTAGTTATTCAGATCATTCCCTCAGGACTTATTTCTAATGTTTACTGCAGTTCTTAAAGTTTTCCCTGTTGGTTAGTGCATAGCACCCTGTGTCTTTCAGGAGAGTATTGCCACGGCATCTGCATGGCATGCGCAAATAAGCTCGTGCTCACTGGTAGTGCGCACGGCTTGTTTGCGGTGACTGTAACAGAGCCTTTACTGATAAATGCTTTGGTATTTACAGAAATAGGAGCGGGAGCGCACCTGTCTCCCTCTCCGATGGTACGGACGATGTGCGTGCCAGCGACGGGGTGCCCACGATTGTGACCGCAAGCCAGAACAGTGTGTTTATTTTAGATGTAGGTACTGATCTATCATCGTAATCATCGTAATAATCATATCATCGTATAATGATAGACAATGGCGATAAAAAAAGCTAAAAAATCTTTTGGCATATTTGCAAGTCGTGCTGATGCTCCTGCTCCTAGTTACAGTATAAGATTTAGTAGCACCGTCTCCAAATATAATGGCAAAATGCAACAAAATGGTCGCAGTCTTGAGCCCTGTAAAGGTTCAGGTAAATCCAGGAAGATCGGGTAGATAGGCTGGCGGAGGAAGCTGGTGACTGACAAAAAAGAGCAGAGCGGACTGGAAGAGACGGGACAGGTAACACGGGACCAAGACACGGAGGCCAGAAACAACGTCCGTAGTCAAAGATGATCTGGCAGCAGAGGAAGGGAACAGCAGAGCTTTTATGCAGGGCGACTCATTGCTGGGAGCTGCTGTACTCCGAGTGGAGGGAGCCTGATTACTGACAGATATCAGGTTGTGGAACCTGACGGGCCAAAAAAAACCCAACTCTCACATTCACACCAAATCTGAAAAATAAAAGAAAACCACACTCACACAGAGCACATGGGTCACGGGGGAGCAGCCTAGCAAGGTGTGACAATAGATTGGTTTTCGAGGAGGTACACTTAGTCTATTTTAGTGAAGACAGGTTTGACTCTCATTTTGAGATTCGGTCCCCGACAAGTCACTCAGTCAAAAAGAGTCGTTAGTTTTCCGACTCCTCGTTAGTGTTTGATTTGGTCTTAACCTGTTATGCCCTGAACGTGAAGCAACGAGACTTGAAGGAACTGTAAAGACACCCTGTAAAAACTAGAACCCGGAGGAATAACAAAACCGAGATCAATCCTAATCCGCTGCAAATCCGCAATTTTCATTTCATTTCATGGACTTGAGACACTTATAGCATAGCACGCGTCGTAAAAACACACCATCTTCCCCACCAATCGCGCGGTGACATTTGAGACACTGACCTTTCCGACCAAACGGGCTGCGTGGGCAGGGACCAGGATCCAGGGAGCAGCATTAATGAGAGGCTTGGAGATCCCGGTGTCCATTTAAAAGTCCATTAACTTTGCAGAGCTCCCTGCATACCAACACAGGGTTTATTTTTTTTGGTCCGTTGGGGCTAATTGCCATTCTGGGTAGAGGTGGAGGGGTGTCGTAAAAGTACCTGTTTAACCATCATGCAATGGGGTTCTGAGGGGCAACTCCCAACGCATTGGAAAAATATAAGCCAAATGCACGCGATAAAGGGGGAATGACTGGCTCCACATGCCAAGCCGAGTCAGTGACAGATGTTATCAGGGTGTAGAATCCTTATTTACCTTCCGGCAATTTCCCTGTTTTTCGGGGCGACAGAAAGTAATGAATCCACATTTTTATAATCCAAAGGCAAGCTAAATTATAATCGTGATGGTGGAGGATGGACCAACGCCTCTGCTGGTGTTTTGCACCAGGAGAGAGGAGGCTGCACAGGAATGGCGGGTGGAGCAGTGTTATGCAGGATTATTTTCATTCCATGTATTAACAGAGGTAGATGGGATTTTTTCCCTCATTAGGCAGGATTATTTCACTCTTGGTATTACATTTTTGTTAATGCTGGGAATCTCTGTCTTCTTTATAATACATTTTATCAATCTATTTTTGAGTAAAAGTAAAAAAAAGTAAATGCCTTAGTAAAAACTTAGTAATACCTTGGAAAGAACTTGGTAATAGCTTGGTAATATATTTGTAATAACTTAGTTATAACCTAGCAATGTCTTGGTAATTACTTGGTAATATCTTGGCAATATATTGGTAATAACTTTGTAATTACTTGGTAAAACTTGGAAATAACTTGGCAATATATTGGTAATAACTTTGTAATTACTTGGTAAAACTTGGAAATAACTTGGCAATATATTGGTAATAACTTGGTAATAATTTTGTGATAACCAAGCAATACCTTGGTAATAACTTGGTAATTACCTGGTAATACCTTACCACATGAACAAAACAAGGTCAACACAGGCACTTGGGAGATTTCAGGGATGGAAGAAGAATAGAAAAAATAGAAAAAAAAAAAAGGAAAAATTTCATTAAAAATAAGAGCTCTCTCATCTGCATCTAAGATCACCCAAAAAAAAGACCAGTACCAACAGAGAAAATCAGGTATTAAGGAAGTACCAGAGCCATGTTTGCAATTTAATCTGAATCATGCAGTTTTGATCTAAAATGCAGACCTTGCGATAATAATGATAGAAAAAAAATGCAGGGCATGCTGTGTAAAAAGTTCCGATCCAATCCTCCACAGACAAAATGCATAAAGGATAACGTTGCAGGTGAACAAAGGCCACGCAGCTTCAGCAGATTGAAACTGCAGATAAGATAAAATCAAATAAAAAAGGATAATCATATTATTTATTCTCAGGTGAAAATAAATATTAATAATATTTCGCATTTTATGATATGAGATTAATGATATTTATGGTGCATTTTTTGAATTGTTGATCTGTTGGAGTGTTGAGTTGTTGGAACAAAGAAAAGAAAAAAGGAAACATAAAATAATAAATAAATAAATAAATAAATAGATTCATATTAGATTGAAATAGAACATATTATTAATTAAATGTAAAAAACACAACTATCTGTCTATATATATACTGTATTACAAAAACATAGATGATTAGATATATCAATTTTTATTATATATAGATAGATTTATTTACATATAATTATATTCCACTGTATATCAAAGTGAAAACATCAAAATAAATAAATATCAACAGTCCAGTCCATACATATTTGGAGGCTGATTTTACACGTTTTTGTTGTTTTGTTCATGCCTCCCCAAAAAACATCTGTTATTCAAGCGAAACAACGACTTTGACCCTGGAAGTGCAGATTGTCACTTTTCATTTGGGTGTCAGGTGAACCATGTAGGCGTTATATCACTTTTTAATTATAGCTCATTTTAGGGGGCTGAAAATAATTGGAAGGTAATTGCCACCAAAACGTGTTTGGCGGAGAAATTACAAGATCATTCTCACTTCAAGCAGCAACTCGCTTATTGACTTTTTGTTTATTTTTTTAGGGTTTTTTTTCGTCTTATGACCGAGTTGTCATTTGTGTTTGTGAATCAAAGTATATTGAGTAAGCAATCATATTTTCTTTCATACCCATCAAAAAAATGTGTTAGCAACTTTTTTTTTAATGCAATGGGTCTCATTTAGTAAGAGTTTGTAACTGAAAATATGAGCGGATCACAGTGAAACATTATTGCGCATTCTCTAATGCCAATGCTAACCTATTGTAATTTAGATAAAGGTGAAGAACTAGTTATCGTTTTGGGCCCCGTCCCGGCTCCGTGTGCGCCCGGGGAGGGGGGCCAGACACAGTCCGTCCGGACAATCAAATCTACACCCTAGAGGTGATTGGTTCATTTCTAGATGAAACGTTTGGACGGCCGCTGTTTCTCACCAACATTTATCTTTTTTGACTCTGTCATGGTACTCCCTCGAGGAAACGTCAAAAAGGCAGGGGTGTGTCGCCACTGCTCAACCAACCTTTCCCCGTTGTCGTTGCTCCACCTGACAGCGGCAGCAGCGGCATCCCTCTTTCTCCGTGTTTACGTATGTGCACCAGAGAGCACCGTCCTAATGGTGAATGTCAAGGAACACGTCGTAGGAGTTCTCGGCTTGGATGAAAAATACAATAAAATCTGACGCGGCAGACTTTTCTTCGGGGTGTCGCGGGGGCGTCCCGGACGCCACGTCGCTGTTCTTCGACTATGTCACACTGCAACGGGTATGAGGGTTCGTTTTTTCCGACGGTCAAATTCCGGCGCAACGCTGGAAGTTTGCTGGCGTCGACAAAATAGCGATAAAATCTGGCTGAATATGTGTAGTCTGATCACAAATTCATGATAGTATGATGCAACAGGGCATGCCGACAGGGTCATCGTGGATTGTGGCCAAATAAGATTAACAATTTCCTGCCCAATTTCCAGACAATTTGTTGAGCATAATGGCTGTGTTTTTGCTGATAGAATGGCAAAACCTGTTCGATAGTAACATTAAAAAAACTCCTGCCAATTTATGACAAAACCTTTCCAAATTTTGCCTACCCCGCCCAAAGCATTTTATTTTTCCAGCCAAACGTGATCAAATGTATCAATTTTTTTGCGGATAACAGCCCAATCTGGCAATGCAGGATTTTGGGCTAGATTGCAGACAGGTGTGGGAGAATTTCCCTTGGAGAAAATAGAATCATGTCGGAGCATAGAAAGTACGAGAGTGGAGCACAACAACAAAAAACAACCAGGATACTGAAGAGATTCCTCCACAAAGTGGTTATTTCAGCTTTTTCAGCCAGCTACTGCTACTTCCAGCCAGTTGCTGGTGGATTCTGCTGAGGAGGAGCCAGCGCTGGACTTTACAAGCCTCATTAAGGGTCTTGCTGCCAAAACATCCAGAAGAAAATACTCCTAAAATGAAAGCAAATTTGACTTTATTATTCTGCATTTGATATTATAGTTTGCATAGGGTGCTGTGGAAAGAGTGACTTAGATGATGTTGTTGGTTCAGTGGGGTCATATTGGCCTACTGGTTGGTTTACTGGGGTCTCATGATTATTGTTTGGTTGGCAGTAAGCAGCACTGTGTGTGTGTGTGTGTGTGTGTGTGTGTGTGTGTGTGTGTGTGTGTGTGTGTGTGTGTGTGTGTGTGTGTGTGTCCATGTTGTGTTTTTACACTCTGGGTTTACCTTCACACCTCCCATGCAAAGGCAGGGGCTTCCCGACCTGTGTGTGTGTGTGTGCGTGTGTGTGTGTGTGTGTGTGTGTGTGTGTGTGTGTGTGTGGCTTCCTAATGCAATGGCGTGACTTGATTTGGCTCTATGTCAACGAGGGACTCTGATGACAAGGAAAACCAGAAAACGAGATGGAATGAACTCGGTGGTGCCGTTTTAAGACACGAAAACCAGAAAAACAGATTTCTGCCCTTTCTACGTGACCTAACACGTCCTGACCTGGCGCATTTCACCGCACTGTCTGGTGGCTAGGCATGAAAAACATCGGAAATTCCTTTTTTTCGTCAAAAATAAGATTATAGCAGATTTATCTTCCTTCATTTGTTGTCTATCAACTTTTTTTCAAAACTGAGTTTGATTTCTAAATATCAGATAAACATCTAAAAGGCTGGGGATACTTGATCCGCCCGCATTACAGGGGGAAAAAAAAAAAAGTCCCTCACCAAGTTGTTGAAAAGCGGCGATCTTATCGTTCCTTTAATGCAAACATGCAGATCAAGATCATCCCTCCATATTCCCAGTGATGAGAAGTCCGAATGTGAAGCCGTTTCGATAAAATGATGTTAGAAATGAACTCGGTCTACACCGGGTCTTCTTCGCGTGGTAAAAATAATGTTGCACTGCGACGCCTCAGAGGACACGAAGGAGAAGAGCTGACGTCACTTCCATCAGCAATGTTTTAAACCAACAACAGCGAATGAAACAAAACCTGAGCAAGAAATGTCACTTCTCCGTGAGAACATCGTCTCCGTGTTGTTATGGATTGCGAGAGGACGCCGCAGGCGGCAGGCGCTCAATTATGTCGCGGAACTGGCAGCGGGAGGCGGCAGAGCTGGCAAGTGCCTGGCAGGACCTCGCCGTTTGCATTCTGGGAATCCCTGTTTTCTGCTTCTCAAACTTTAAAGACTGATTCCTCAGAACTTCTCCTTCCAAAACCTTAACCTTTAAGTCGTAGCGACCAAAATTTGATTCTCACGAATGATACCTTGTTTTGAAGCTGGGATTCTACACTTTCTTATTGTGATGGGGAAAAAACGTAAACGTCAAATTTTCGAAGTACGCAGTGGGTCACATAATACGGAACAAAGTGCATGATGGGTAGAGTGATGAGCGACGGTAGAAAATATCGGCGGTTTCCGACTTTTAATGGGTTTTAATATCCGTTTATTGATTTACTTTATTTTTCATCCATTCATCCATGCGGGTACGAGGATGTCATCCGTCAATACCGAATACCGCTCTTTAAGAATTTTTTTTTTCCGGGTTTTCAGGGTTGGGGCTTTTTCAGGGATTTGATCGTCAGCAGCTGTTCCATGAATCCGGGCAGATTTCCACAGCAGGACATCACCGCGACAAAATAATCAAACTCAATCAGAACCCCCTTCCAGCTGCGCGCGTCTTTTTTTTTTTCTTTTGGGTTGCATTTCATCTATTTATTACTTTCCACCGCTAATGGCGCTCACCAAGAGATAATAGGAGAGAGGAAGTGGAGTACAACGAAGAAGAACGACAGACAGGGAGAAAGAAGGGAAGTGGGAAGAAAGAGGACGGGGGCGGCGCCGACTGCGCGGTCTGCGGGGATGGAAGTGGAAATGTTGGCGTAACCTCTCTCTCTCTCTCTCTCTCTCTGGGAGACACTGGGAGGGATGGAGTGAGGAGTAATGAGGCTATTTGGAATGTTTTGGAGTGTATTGATGGTTGCTGGTTTGTCTCTTTTGAATCCATCTGCCTGCGTGTTGGGGGTGGGGGTGGCGGCGGAGGGATGAATAAAGTGATTTCTCTTCAGTGCATAAATAAAAAATATATATTTTAAGCAAAGCGGGCAGTTGGCAAACATCCGACAAGCTAAACGGGCAAGAAACCGCATTTCCGAGGAAGCCCAGTGGAACCGCCTTAAAAATTGGAAAAATATTCCATTAAAAATAAATGGAGTAGAGTAGCGGTTGAAACAGGTAAGGCCTACTGCACCGACAGCAATGCAAGAGTGGGTGTGTGTGTGTGAGGGCTTGTGTATTTCAGGTGCATATGGCTATGGCATATGGCGACGGAACACACACACACACACACACACACACACACACACACACACACAAATAACACACGTGTGTGTGTGTGTTCCGTCCGCGCTGCGGGAGATCGGGGGTTGCAAACTCTCTTCTGTTTCCCCGGTGCGAGGCCTTCGATTTTGGAAAATCCAGCTGCGTGGGGGAGTAACTGGACTCAAAGATGGGAATTGGGGTGTGATGAAAGGAGAGAGAGAGAGAGAGAGAGAGAGAGAGAGAGAGAGAGAGAGAGAGAGGGAGAGAAATTCTAACACCTGCATCCCGCCGCAGTCGTTGGAAGCCAATTTAAACCTCACTCATCCATTTAGCCGCTGTGATAACCCAGCTCTCTCTCTCTATCTCTCCCATCCAGTCTTTCCAATTGACCACGCGCGGCCATGGGCCTTGATACCGGGGGGCCCCCCAGCATCGAGAGCGGCAAGAGTCAATTTAAAGATGGGCGGCGGGTGTTTGTCGGCGTCTCGCATTCGCTGCACGGAGAACAAGAAGACGGGGGAAGGGGGCAAAGGGAGCTCATGGAGGAGGAGGAGGAGGAGGAGGAGGAGGAGAGAGGCGACACGAAGAAGCTTGGGGCCGTGCTGAGGCGGCGTTTCGGGGCTCAGGCGATGATCCTGCAGAGGGGCGGAGGAGGGAAAGCGTGAGAGGGGGAAAAAAAAAAGAGGGAGGGTTCCTGGCGTGCAAAACAAACAAAAAACAAAAGTCCGGTCTCGGGGGAAGAGACAGGAGGAGATATAGCGTGTAATATTCAGTGGTAAAATTAAAAGAGAGAGAGAGAGAGAGAGAGAGAGAGAGAGAGGACGTGAGGCAGGGGGATGGGGAGGTTGTTGGGGGTGGGATCTCCTGACAATAACGCAGGAAAGCGGCGCCATTTGTCATCCGTTGCGCTGGAAATGATTTTGTTGTTTTTGTTTTTTTTTTTCGCGCGCGGCGAGCGCTGACCTTTGTTTTACACGTCCCTTAAGTCGCTGCCGGAACATTGATCAATGGGGCGAGCGGCGTAATGGAGACATTCAGATCAGCCACCAGGCTCTCCCTCCGCAGACGTCGCCGGTGTTTTGAATTTAATGAGCGCCGGGTTAAAAATACCTGCCAGGTACGCTCCCAGCTGGCGGGCGGGCGGGGGCGGGGAGCCAGGGGGCGGGGGGGGGGCGGGGGGGCCGCACAGGATATCTGATCTAAATTTCACAAATGTTCAAATCCCCCCCCGGTGACCCTGCGTGGCCGCCGACCGGGGAAAAGGCACGGATCGTCTGGGAACAGTGGCGGGGATGATACGGAGCTAGATTTGTCTCAATAATATTTGTGTGAACAGGTCGACGATCCGTGTGTAAATGTGTGATCTGCAAACACAAGGCACCTTCCATAGATACAAAAAGTATATATATTTTTAAGCTCACAAAAATATTTTACAAATGTAAAAAAAACGATCTTGAAAAAGCATTTGTGCATATCTTCCTGGACGTTGGACATTTTACCCACACAGAGCGGTAAGCAACGTGCCTTCATTACTTTATTCTGTTAATGTGACATAGTATTACTGTTTATTTGTTGCGTGTATTCGTACTCATGGAGTTGAAGTGTCTGTGGAGAACTGCACCGTATTCAGTCCGGTTACCTTGCTTCAGTTAGGATACGTTTACTGTTTAAGATATGACACGTGACGGCACCTGGTTAAGATCTTTGCTAAGGCTGTCGGTTGATGTCGTGGCTATTATTGCTGATACTAGAATGATTGTTTAATATTTCTATACTGGAGCATAGAAATATGGTCATGTATCATCTCAATGTATGTAGCAGTATACTGTACATGTGGATAGATCAATATGAAATACGTACAATAGGTATGTAGAGATACTTTTATGTAGTACTTATACTGTATATACATACAGAATACAAACAGTATCTCACAGCAGAAGAATAGTATTAGGAATTAAAAATGATGAAAGTGTGTTTTCTGCTTATTTGCTCCACAGGGATTACAGATCCCCTACACTGTCATGGAGGCCAGCGTTCATCTAGGTGAGGAATGCTCAGGGGGAGTTGTCCCTGTCACCCAGAATCCAATATTCCAGAATAAATGACTTTATTTAGCTGGGAGGAAAAACGGAGAGAGAAAGTCAAGAAAAGTAGCAAGTAGACGTTGGGTTTTCTGGGCAAGATAGGACTATTCACGAGGTACACGTTCTGAACGTGTCCTCATTGGTTGGGTCCAAATGAGTCTTCATTGGTGGAATTGGTGTAGGAAGCTCAGGTCATGGGTCAGATTTTACATATATATATATATGTATATTTATCTGTGTATGTGTAGATTTCTGGGGGGTGCGAGGGATACGTCCCCCTCAATATTTAGAACACGTGCATTTGGCCTCCCAAAATACAACACCCATGCCTTAGTTTTATATTTTCCTTTAGATAAATAAAGACATTTCCACCATAAATGGATGCAGAAAAGGCACAAATTGGTGCATAAAAATTCACCAGAATGCAGGGAATGAGGTGTATGACGCTCAGAATGTCCTGGGACAGGGGGGACCCTCGACCCGTTGCTTAAGATAGACCCACCCATCGTTAATGTTAATAAAACATACGCCAGTATACAGTATATACATGTGTATGGGTTGCTTCATTTCAACGGGTTAAATGGCTATTTACCTTCTTGTTCCATGTGCCCTTACTTATTATTTATTAATTTATGAATTCACTAGTTTATTATTATTTTTTTTTAACTTTGAGCACCTGCCCCTCTTGAAGTCCCTGCACCGGCCTGCTCAACCCCCGTCGGATGGAACACCCAAAGGCCACCCAACGTGACGGTGTGGTTCATTTGGCAAGGACATTCACTTTAACGCCTTACACTTGAGGCACATGTCCTGTCAAGATCGACATAGTTCAATAATAACATTGTTATTGTTACACTCATCACTTGAGACGCTAGACTCGGTGTCGTAATTAAAAAAAAAGTTGTTTATTCCGAAAGAATGAATGGAAATATAAAAGGGATGAGTTGTCTGGCACTCAGCGGCTGTACAGATAACTGCCAAATGGTTATACATGTAGAAAATACCAATTATACTGAAAACAACAAATGGACTGAATAATTACAATCAACGCAGCGGTAAGTAAAACAAACGACACGAGTTCCCTTTCCAGGTTGGATGAATGTGTATGAATTCTGGTCTATTTACAATGCATCTTAATCATAGTTACCATGTATAAAATCCTCCTCCCGCCGCCCGCCTGTTTACTGTCGCCGTGGCGACGGATGCCAGTTTAGCAGCTAACTCTGGCTTAGCTGTCGCAATAAGACGTTTCCAAACGGAAACTGCTACCAACACCAACAGCTATACTATCCAACACCTGTCACTGTCACGTCTTGAACAGTGAACATGCATGTGGCTGCATGTGGATTTTGGTTTGGAATGGTTGGACTGACGACGTTTGTCTCAAAACTGTGTGTGTGTGTGTGTGTGTGTGTGTGTGTGTGTGTGTGTGTGTGTGTGTGTGTGTGTGTGTGTGTGTGTGTGTGTGTGTGTGTGTGTGTAATGAAAAATCCACGTGTGTAAAACCAAATCCAGGTGTGTGAAATGCCAATCCACCAGCGCAGAATTGAGACGCACAAATGCCTTTTTCGATAAACAAATAGGGACCTGATTCTCAAATGCCTGTTTCCAAAGTGGTACACGTTCGGAAGATATTTACAAATGCTTTTCATTTGCTTATAAATTAATTGAGCGTAAATGAATTTGCAGATGGGTTTTTCGGTCTTCGGTTGTGGGGAGGTGTTTTATATTCCACATTTACACATGGATTGTCGATTTGTTCACACAAACAATAATGAGAAAAATCTATCTTCATAGGATTACTTCATAACTAATCTAATTCACTGCGCTTGTTTTGTTTTTGCTGTTTTGGTTTTTTTTTTTGGTGAGGGGGTCACAATGTCTACTATTTGAGTATGAAAACACTGGAGGTCCCAGTCTCTCACTCGCTGACTTCCCGGCAGGCCTTGCAGCAGCAGTGGGATTGTGTGGCAGCCGCCGCAGTCCTGGTCTACTGTACCACCAAGACCGCATGTTCAGACGCTTCCGTCGGGTAAATACCGTCCAAATTGACCCAAAACCTCTCGACTCGTCCAGTCCGCCTCGCTGCGGACACCGGCGGTGGCCTCGCCGGGGCCACCTGGAAAAAGGCGCGGATCGTCTGCAAATAGCGGCGACTTTGTTCCGCTAGAAGGCCTTATCCCGGGGGGAGATTACTTGTGTGCGGACAGGACCCCGCAAATATCCAAGGATCCCTCCACCCCACCTCCACCCCCGCCTCCTCCCTGGAGTTCTTTGATGCTTTAGTGATGGGCGGGCACCCCAGATTGATCTGGCACCGCGCGGGCCAGATGAAAGGGGAGTTCTAACCGATGCAGCCAATGCTTGTCTCTCGCGGTCTCTCTCCTCTCTCCGCCGCCCGACCCACCCACCCACCCACCTGCCTCGCTGCCAGAGACTCGAGCTTCCCCCAACGGCTGATGTATGCAAATGCCGCGCTCCCCCTCCGCCCGACGCCCGCCAGCCGCTGGAGTCCAACCTGCACAAGCCGTCTGCCCATCCAGAGTTTTACTCATCCGCCAGGAGAGCTGCGATGCAGCTGAGGCCGACTGGCCGTGACGAGTTCTCACCAACTTTCAGGAAAGCCTCCGCCTACACTTCCCCGTATCTATTTACTTTCCTTACCAGAGTCCGCGGTCTCCGCTGTCCCTGCCGCCCGATGTGTAACCTGAGGGCTTGAGAGCGTGAGTTAAAAACTGCTCAGGGCGATGGGTATTCAGGCTTTCTCCCGGAGAACTCCCAACGTTTCCGCAACCTTCCGTTTTTTTTAGGCGAGGGTTAGGGTGAGGTTTTTGTTTTGGAGTCATGTCTGTTTGATGGGAGACGTTAAGTTGCCAAAACCCTTGCTGTAAATCGCACAAACACAATGAACGCCCCCCGCCGTCTTCCCACTGCAACCTGGCAACCCGGAGTTGCTCAGTTCAAGGGAAAACAAAAGTGCCGGCGGTGGCCGCAGGTTAGCGTTTGAATCAAGGAGACCGTCGGGGGATGGCGCTGAGTAAATGTCTGTCATGTTGTATCAAAGTTTGAGTCAAGTGTGTCAAGTAATGTGGCGTCGCCGGGCGCATGGTTGCAGGCAACAGGGTGAGAGTGAGTGTGAAGTGGCAGCTGCGATCGCTTGTCAAAAGAAATTTGGGTCAACGGGTACGGATCCCTGAGGGACGCCGGAACGGAACGCGAGTCAGCAGGTGTGGATATCATACCGTACGACATCGCACATTCAGATGACAACTGAAAGGCCTAAAGGACGCGGCGATGGCACCGTTGGACATCCGTGCGATCTTTGACCGTTTTCGATCGAAAAAACGATTTTTTTTCAAAACGGTTGCCAACCCGATTTTTCGAATCGTACCTGGTCTGCTACCTTCTGTGTGCATTCTTAAAAAATACACCCATGAAGCCTGTTATCGCTTTTATTAATACTCTGCTGTATACACGGCCTGGGCGATATATTGATGATAATATTGGGATATATTTTAGGTAAATGTTGTATTTAAGGCTGCATTACATTAAAGTTATGCCGTTTTCTGAACCCCGTAGACCGTCACATTAGCATAATAAAGTTTGCATCAATATCCATCCCAAAATGTCAATATTTAGAGATTTGTCATAATATACTGTGATATTCGTTTTTTTTTTCACCACCGCCGAGCCCTGGATCTACCTCCATGTCGCCGCAGCGAGTCGATTCGTCGTCCCCCCTCTCCTCTTGGTATGCACCCCCCGTCTCCTCGCGTCTTCACCCTCGCCTCCCGTTTCCCTTCTCCTCCAACCTAGTTAAAATAAAGGAATCCTGGGAATTTTCCCATTCGGCTCTTGTGCCAGCCCTCCCTTCTCCCCTCTCCCTCCCCCTTTGCCCTCCTCCCCGCTCCCCACTGCTCTTCTTGATCCCCTTTTCTCTCCGGGGAGCTTGGGGATGCGTCTAATCCGTCAATTAAGAATATCAGTGCATCGCTCCTCTGGCCCATTAGGGCCCGTGTGACTAAATGTATAACCTCACCGCACGCCTGAGCCCGGGCTGATATCAAACCCAATCTGCTCTCCCCCTGCTCTCTCTCTCTCTCGCTCCCTCTCTCTCTCTCCCTCTCTCTCTCCCCATTCTCTCTCTCTCGCTCGCTCTCTCCCTCTCACCATGAGAGACGGTGTCTTTGCGGATCTGTCATGCCCGTCACTCTTCGCGCGGCGTGTCTATTTAAGAACTTTTTTTTTTTTTCTTCACACTCCCAGGTCCTGGAAAACGTGATTCCTCGTTCTAGGTCTGGATGTGTTAAGTGTAAACCGTGGTGGTGGGGGGGGGAGAACGGCGGGTTCTCGCTGTCTCTCTCTCTCTCTCTCTCTCTATTTTTCTCGCTTTTTTTTTTCGTCACCGAATAGAGTGAGGCAGAGCAGGGGGGAGGCAAGAAGAGACAGTGAGTGAGAAAGTTAACAGACAAAGCGAGTCAGAAATAGAATTTTAAAGTAACCGTGGTTGTTTTTTCTCCAGCTTCCCTGATGGCGGAGGAGGCAACCGGTTCCAGGCCGTCGAGGAAAAACCAAACGGCTCTAAGAGGCTTTACATTCAATACGATGAGCGTGCGTGCTGCATCAACGTATATGCACAATTTGCGTGCTACCGAAAAACACCCTGACCCCGAACCAGAAGCCCTCACAATTTATTCCGAGTTATTGAGTAGCCACGTCTACCCTTACCTTGGTCATCCATCATCTGGCTCTGGCACCACAAAATGGAGCACCCAGCCGCCTTTTCTGAAATCTCTACACATTGCCGTAGTGTAAGTTAGTATAAAGACCCTAACCCTCAGCCTCGCCCCGATTCTCACCCAAACTCTCACAATTTCTTCGGAGCTCGACAATCACATAGTCTTGGCTCTGGCTCTTGAAAATTGCCTCCCAAATTTCAGATTCCTGTGTCAGTATTCAAATGTGCATAAACCTTGCGACGCGCAGCGACGCTTAGGTCTCCTGTCCAAGCCTCCCAATATCAGGAGTTGGGGACGGTAACACGCCGGACGGGGACGCGGGCCCCCAAAGCGCCGGCCGACAAGTCGATAACCGCCAGAGAGTGGCTGCAGAGAGAAACACTCGAAAAAAAACAAAACACCAAATCAATTTTTGCCGAGCGTAAATGTTTACACCAATAATTAAGTGCGCGGATGCACGTTGAACATCCCCGTTGATTGTCAGATCACACACGCTTGAAAAATAATGAGATCTCGATGAACTTCCTGCAAAGGCCCTCGACCGAAGCGGGAGTCGGCCCCTCGCCTCCGAGCCGGGGAAGGCGACCGAGGCCCCGAAGAGGTGGATGATGGATAAAATGATGGCTCCGAGCCTGTGTCGCCAGGCGTTCGGATAGGTCGGACGGTTCGACTCCTGGCGCCCGGCCGGTATTTGGTATTTATTTATCAAGAAGAGAAGTCAAGGGGAGGGCTGTTTGCTGTGTTGAGGGCATTAGCGCTATTTGCACGGACACCTTTTCATTGAACACGAGAGGGGGGAGGCGAGAGGCCACGAACATTATACGGCGAGCGTGCCGGCCGGGCCGGGCCGAGCCGGGCGAGCGACAACCGAAAGGGAGAAGGCCGACACTGATGGAGCAGAGCCGCCGGCCTCCTCCGTTTTAAATGATTAAGCGGGAGCCCTGTCGGGGCGGGAATCCGAGAGAGAGAGAGAGAGAGAGAGAGAGAGAGAGAGAGAGGGGTAAGTCATGTCACAGAAACTTAATTAGGAGGGAACCAAAAAACAACAACATTTGAGAAAAACAACAGGAAGTACTTATTGCACTGGCAAATAGAGGCAAAACCCAACGTTGGGAGGGAACCGCCGTGTCTTTCAGGGTTGGGGTGGGGTTGTAGGATGGGTTTTCAATGGGGTTGCACGGGCGTGACTGATGGAGGGTTTGACTCTTTATTATTATTATTTTTGTCTGATTCCGTTCCGGACGAGTCACCCGGTGAAGAGATTCATTCATTCGAGAGATTCGTTCCATTTTCGGACTCTTGGTCGGAAGAGTGAACGACGAATGAGGGTCAGGAGAGTTGGCTCGCCTCTGAGTTGTGAACGGAATCCTCGTGAGGATAATTCCATTCTGTCGAAATGATTTAATTTGGGGGATCGCAAAGAGTCAGTCACATTCCATATCAATTGTGCGAAATGCATTCAACGTTTTTGCCTTGGACTTTAATTTGTTTGTTTGTTCATTCCTTCCCTGTGGCTCGCTCCAGTCCTGTGAGATTCCGTTTCTATTTTCTCTCTCTCTCTCTCTCTCTCTTTCTCACCGTCTCTATCTACACATCACCCACTCACATATTTTGTCCAGCACTTCTCTTTTCTCGCCCTAAATCCTCCCTTCTTCCCACTTTCTTCTCCGATGACCAACTGGGTTGTTTTCCTCCCCCTGCCACACACACGCACACGCACACACACACACGCGCACACACACACACACACACACACACACGCGCACACACAGTCCTTCCACAATCCTATTAGTTCATGGCCTCCAGTAAGCGTCTTAATTTTATCTCTCTCTCGCTCTCTCTCTTTCTCTCTCTCTCTTCTCTCTCTACCATTTATTTATTCACAACTAATACTAAAAAAGTACATGCGATAAATATAAATATTTTCAGTTCCATCTGAAATATTTCATATTCTTGTATTTCAAACAATATTTAAAACTTGCAGTAGGAGTCAAAAAAAAATGTCTGAGGGTTTAAAACAAACCAAAAAGAAAATATATAAGAAAACTGGAAATTAAAAAAGTGGAAACAATGCATTTAAAAAACAAATTTAAAAAAGTGTGTA
Source organism: Zeus faber (assembly GCF_960531495.2). Taxonomy (NCBI): domain Eukaryota; kingdom Metazoa; phylum Chordata; class Actinopteri; order Zeiformes; family Zeidae; genus Zeus; species Zeus faber. Next base: position 7,366,541 of record NC_137209.1, on the reverse strand, counting down.
TGTATGTGTGTGTGTGTGTGTGTGTGTGTGTGTGTGTATGTATATACAGTTGGGCAAAAAAGTATTTAGTCAGCCACCAATTGTGCAAGTTCTCCCACTTAAAAAGATGAGAGAGGCCTGTAATTTTCATCATAGTTACACTTCGACTATGAGAGACAGAATGGGGGGCAAAGAATTCCAGGAAATCACATTGTAGGATTTTTAATGAATTAATTGGTAAGTTCCTCGGTAAAATAAGTAATTGGTCACCTACAAACAAGCAAGATTTCTGGCTTTCGCAGACCTGTAACTTTTTCTTTAAGAGGCTCCTCTGTCCTCTACTCCTTACCTGTATTAATGGCACCTGTTTGAACTCGTTATCAGTATAAAAGACACCTGTCCACAACCTCAAACAGTCACACTCCAAACTCCACTATGGCCAAGACCAAAGAGCTGTCAAAGGACACCAGAAACAAAATTGTAGACCTGCACCAGGCTGGGAAGACTGAATCTGCAATAGGTCAGCAGCTTGTTGTGAAGAAATCAACTGTGGGAGCAATGATTAGAAAATGGAAGACATACAAGACCACTGATAATCTCCCTCGATCTGGGGCTCCACGCAAGATCTCACCTCGTGGGGTCAAAATGATCACAAGAACGGTGAGCAAACATCCCAGAACCACACGGGGGACCTAGTGAATGACCTGCAGAGAGCTGGGACCAAAGTAACAAAGGCTACCATCAGTAACACACTACGCTGCCAGGGACTCAAATCCTGCAGTGCCAGATGTGTCCCCCTGCTGAAGCCAGTACATGTCCAGGCCCGTCTGAGGTTTGCTAGAGAGCATTTGGATGATCCAGAAGAGGATTGGGAGAATGTCATATGGTCAGATGAAACCAAAATAGAACTTTTTGGTAGAAACTCAACTTGTCGTGTTTGGAGGAGAAAGAAAGCTGAGTTGCATCCAAAGAACACCATACCTACTGTGAAGCATGGGGGTGGAAACATCATGCTTTGGGGCTGTTTTTCTGCAAAGGGTCCAGGACAACTGATCCGTGTAAAGGAAAGAATGAATGGGGCCATGTATCGTGAGATTTTGAGTGAAAGCCTCCTTCCATCAGCAAGGGCATTGAAGATGAAACGTGGCTGGGTCTTTCAGCATGACAATGATCCCAAACACGCCGCCCGGGCAACGAAGGAGTGGCTTCGTAAGAAGCATTTCAAGGTCCTGGAGTGGCCTAGCCAGTCTCCAGATCTCAACCCCATAGAAAATCTTTGGAGGGAGTTGAAAGTCCGTGTTGCCCGGCGACAGCCCCAAAACATCACTGCTCTAGAGGAGATCTGCATGGAGGAATGGGCCAAAATACCAGCAACAGTGTGTGAAAACCTTGTGAAGACTTACAGAAAACGTTTGACCTCTGTCATTGCAAACAAAGGGTATATAACAAAGTATTGAGATGAACTTTTGTTATTGACCAAATACTTATTTTCTACCATAATTTGCAAATATATTCTTTAAAATTCAGACAATGTGATTTTCTGGATTTTTTTTTCTCATTTTGTCTCTCATAGTTGAGGTGAACCTATGATGAAAATAACAGGCCTCTCTCATCTTTTTAAGTGGGAGAACTTGCACAATTGGTGGCTGACTGAATACTTTTTTGCCCAACTGTATATATATACATATATATGTATGTGTATATATACATGTATGTGTGTATATATATGTATATACACACACATATATATATATATATATATATGTGTGTGTGTATATGTGTATATGTATGTATATATATATATATATATATATATATATATATATATATATATATATATATATGTTTATATATATATACCCACATAAAGACAAAAATAGAAAATAAAAAATATTGCATTTCTTCACCGATGAATATATATGCATGTATATGACATATAAAATGAGATGCCCCCTGCCACCTGACAAGGACGTGGAGAGGCTTCGCGTGATGAAAGGTGGTGAGTTGAAAATGTCTAGGGGTTAAACGGAGGGTGATGATGTTTTGTTTTGGGGGAAAAGATGAAAAAGAGCGGACAACCCACACCCTACCAACCACCCCCCCCCCCCCGTGCCTCACCCGGTGGGAGCTGATGTTTGCCAGAACCTGCAGAGTGCACTGTAATCTGCACAGGGTTCTCTCTCTCTTTTTTGAAGTGGAGCCCGAGGATTACCACGGCTGCTTCCTCAGCAGCCGTCTGATTCCCTCAAACCGGGGAGGGAGAGGGAGGGGGGGAGGGAGAGGGAGGGGGAGAGGGAGGGAGAGAGAGAGAGAGAGCGAGAGAGAGAGAGAGAGAGAGAGACCCTTGGGGATGGGCCGAGAACACGTGCAGCTGCCGAAAACCGGCCGAGAGAGAAGAGGTGTGTGTGTGCGTGTGTGTGCGTGTGTGTGCGTGTGTGTGCATGTGTGTGTGTGCGTGTGTGTGTGTGTGTGTGTGTGTGTGTGTGTGTGTGTATGAGACCCGCTGTGATATCATGGCGGTGCTCTGCGTCCGCCACCACGCAAAGACGCCTTTCTTTCTTTTAAACACCCGGGGGGCTCATCTACACTCATTCTTCACCTCTTTCTAGACCCCCCCCCCCCTCTCTCTATCTCTGTCTCCGTGTGCGGCGAAATAACGACGGCCATAAACGAAACAAAAGCCAACGAGCTCCGAACGATCGAATGATTTCGACGCCTCACCTTGCCCCCATCAGGTGGAGGGTTGGGGATGGGGTGATGGGGAGGAGGTAAAGGAGGAGAGAGGGAGCGAGGGAGGGGTCACCTGATAAATTGGAGACGTCTGCGTTCCCCCGCGGCCTCCGGGCGAAAACAAAGCATGATGGGACGGACGGAGGTGGCCGAGTGTGACACCTGCACCAGCGGAGTCTGTAGGGGCGGGCGGGTGGGGCTGGGCTGGAGGGAGGAGGAGGCGTGAAGGAAGGATTGGAAAGGGATAAAAAGAGGGATGGAGTCGTATAGTTAAAGGGTTGATTCATTTCTCAGATTCCCTTCTTTTCGATCCCGTCTCTCACTCTTCGTTTGATTGATTCCCCTCAGTGTGGCGCAGGGTGAGCGGAGGTAATTCCGTCACGATTATTCAATTGGGTGGAAAAAAATGAGCAAATCGGTCACATTCGACGTGAGCTGGGCCAAGCGCCTTGGCCTTGTTGGGCCCCGCCCCTTCATTCAGTTCCTGGTAATTATTTTCATTTTTTGAGATGAAGGTTCACTCTTTTGCCGGAGTGACTCCCGACTCCTCAGTCGTTTCAAAGATTTGTTCCATCAGAACAAGTCGTTTGGGACTCCCAATCAGTACATGTCGTTGGTTTTGCTGGTAAAGGTATCTATCCGTCTGTCCATCTGTCCGTCTATCTGTCTATCTATCTATCTATCTATCTATCTATCTATCTATCTATCTATCTATCTATCTATCTATCTATCTATCTGTCTGTCTATCTATCGATCTGTCTGTCCGTCTATCTGTCTATCTATCTATCCGTCTATCTATCTATAACTTATGTATACTACCACTTAGGCACCGGAGACAGAGAGAGAGAAGACAAGACCAAAAAAAAGAGAGAGAGAGAGAGAGAGAGAGAGAGAGAGAGCCTGTGTGATGCATTCTAACAGTGGAATGAGTCATCTCCACAGTCTACAGTAAGTTTTAAACTGTTTCTTCTTGTTTGACACGGAGCCGCGGCGGCATGGGGGCCATAACAATGAGGCACGTTTTTGTTTTTTTTCCTTCTCCCTTCTTTTTGTTTTGTTTTAGTCCCTCCTCATCGCCAGCAGAGGGGGCTAATAATACACCCAGGAACGAGCCGCAGCAAATGAGCTCAACCCAGTTGTTTGGTCTTTATTAGAGCGGAGGGGGGAAAAAAAAACAAACCCCAAAATCAACCTCGACACGCTCCACGTTGCACGAACATTGACTTTTGAGTTTTTTCTTTATTACGCGTTATTTATTGCTTATTATCATCATGATAGTTGTTTTGCTTTGTTTCACTTCGTCTATTGACTTTGTGCACCAGCGAGGGGCGGGCTGCATCGCTCATTAAAGTGGGAATACGTCTCCGTCGGGTGGGGGAGCTGAGTGTCCCTCATAGCTTTCCAAATTGGGAAAGTGGACGCGGGGTAATTTGGTAGAATTAGCGCACAATCAGTGTGCACGCCGAGCTGAGTAGCAGTGCAGAGGGAGAGGGGGAGAGAGAGAGAGAGAGAGAGAGAGAGAGAGAGGCTCTGATACGGCGGTTTCATTTGATTACACATCTCTGCACACACACACACACACACACACACACACACACACACACACGTGACGACGACCTTGATGCCGGGTTCTCTGGAGGTCATTTCTAAGTTGTGAGTAAGCGTGTGAGAGTTGTGCCCAATCCTTAATGTGTTTGCCGTCGCTGACAATAACGCACAGGTGTGTCCCCCGCTTTCTTCAGTGCCCGTGCGCCGACGTTTGCATCACACTCACGCTGTGAAATAAGACAACCCGGTCGTTTTGGTGTGAGGCGGATTTGACTGCCCCTCCCACGTCACTTGGAGACTCATCGGAATGAGGCCGCCGCCCATCTGAGCCACCTTTGCGAAGGCGCGCCATTTCTTTTTTCCCGCACAAGCGCCGGACCCGCCGGCTGGCATTATGTGGCAGCTGAGCGCTAAGCGGGGGAAGTGCTCTGTTGTTGCTGCAAAGACCAGCACAAATCTCGACAGGGGCCCCCAGCCTCAGAGGACAGAAGAGCTGAGTGGATACAGCCAATTTTTGATGGCAACGTCCCAGCTGTAGTTGGCAAAAAACCTTGTGCGTGTGGTGCTAAGCACGTTGTGTCGGAATGCTTCACCAACCTGGGTCGGTACAACGTGCGACCGGCCACCAAACTTTCCCTGAAAGAGGAATCAATACCGGCTGTGCGTGACGAAACTGCAGACGAGGGAAGTGAACATTTTTAAAAGATCATTGCGCTGTGTGTTTCCTTTGCCGTTGAGCACCAGCTTTTTCAGATAGCTTAGCATTTAGCGCTAGCTAACGCTAACAGCGGAAGTAATACATTAGATGTAATTAGATGAAAGTTACTGGTCTTACAGTACTTTCTGCAGGATCCACAATATTGTTTACATTGTGACCCCCCCCCCAAAAATCTGACGTTCAGTCGCGGAGCCTGAAAGGTCGTGGCTGTAGCAGGAATCTCTTGAAGGGCCCTCCCGGGGGCCCCGGACCACTTGTTGAGAACCACTCCCATAAGGAATATTCCGGCTGGGTTTTAAGAATAGTGTTCTACCCCCACAATGTTTTGGGTCACCAGACAGGACTCGATGTACCATGATGCATTTTATGTAAAAACTGTGCTGTAAATACTTTAACGTAGTAATGTTGTTGCACATAGCGTAGTTATTACACAAGGTCATGGTATATGTGTGTGTGTGTGTGTATTATAGCCAGCATGACCTTTCCTTGGACCACTCTTGGTAGGTACTAACCACTGCATACCGGGAACACCCCACAAGACCTGTCGTTTTGGAGATGCTCTGACCCAGTGGTCTAGCCATCACAACTTGGTCCTTGTCAAAGTGGCTCAGATCCTTAAGCTTGTTCATTTTTCCTGCTTCCAACACATCAACCTCAAGAACTGACTCTTCACTTGCTGCCTCATACATCCCATGAGCAAAGTTATTCACTTCACCTGTCAGTGGTTCTAATGTTCTGGCTGATCGGTGTGTGTCCTTTATTTAACCAGGTAAAAAGTGTCATTAAGAATAAAATCTCCTTTTCAAGAGGGACCTGGCCAAGAGAGCAGCGTAAAGATTGTTACGAAAATGAACACAAACACTAAAAGCGAGTGAACTCAATATCCGGTTCAAACGCAATACGAGGTCAAGGAAAAAAGAATCCACTCATGATGCAAAAACAGGTACAGATTTTTCAAAGCCATGTCAGTAAAATTTCGGCAGCAATCACATTGACAAAGAGCGATGTTTTCGCGATCCTTTAAAATTGACTTAAATTCCCCCATGGTGATGAGTTCAGACAATACCTGGTCCTTCTGTACATTATTCCAGGAAGAAGGACCAGCATATTTAAATATATATATATATATTTTTTGCCTAATTCTGTTCGAACTCTGGGGACCAACATCGGTAGAATACTTGGGAGGGCGGGCCGTATTGATTATGACTCATACATGTACTGTACAGTATGTGCAACGACGAGGTTTGTACGGTAAATAAAAGCCAACCAAGGCGAAGGTCTGCGGACGTACTGAGATGGCCACTTAGCAGCAGCACACAGAGGTGGTGTACGGTGTAGTGTACAAGATTTCCACAGCCAGTAATAAAACGTAAAGCACAGAGGTAAACAGCATTCAACCTCTTTCTGCACGGATCAGGTGCATTCACAAAAGAGCAGATCGCTATAATCCGATAAAGATAAAAAAAATAATAATAATAAAAAAACGTCGCTGAAACCAAATGTTTCCTTGTCTGGAGGGGAAAAAAAACAGGATATATCCTTCAAAAAAGAAACCAATTCGAAGCTTCAGCTTGGAAACAAGGTTTTCAATATGTGAATTGAATGACAAGTTCTGATAAATATTCATAACTTCATATTTATATGTTGTGTGATTTCAATTTCAACCCCTTGAGCGGTCGAGATCCAAGGAGGATTAGACGTAAACTCTTGGATTTGTCTGCATTTAACACCGACAAAAGCTGAGTTCAACGGGACCGAACAGCATCAAAGGCCGACTGCAGGAAAGCAGGGGTTTGTACCGCTGAAGGAGACGAGCAATAGATGACTGTATCATCTGCATAAAAATGGAACGTAGCGTAATGTAAATGATCACAAAGAAAATTCATGTGGAGAACAGCCGGGGTCCTAGTACGGAACCCTGGGGCACGCCTTTTGATACGGGGGAGGAAGGAAGAGGAGGACCCGGCCAACTGGACACATTGTGTTCCGGCTGACAAGTCATTTGAGAACCAACTTACCGCCTGCCTAGATAAGAGGATATTGTAGAGTCCATCCGCCAAGGTGACATGGTCAACTGCGTCAAAAGCCCTGGACAAATCAATAAAAAGAGCTGCACGGTATTCTTCGCACTCCAGTGCCTCAATGTCATTCACCACCTCAAAAGCGACGGTTATTGTGCTGGTGCTGTGTTCTAAAGCCTGGCTGTTGTGGTAGAATACCATTTGTGCCTCGAAATTCTTTCAGGCGGTGCGCTCAACAATGCCATCCCACAATGCTCCTGATTGGAGTGGTTCTCATTGACGGGGTCCGGGGGCCCTCCGTGGGGTTCAACGGGTGCTCTCTGGCAAAATCCATAATGGTCGAACTTCACTGTTATTTCATTTACATTTAAAGACGATAATCAGCGTCAGCATGTGAAATGAAGATTATTTTGATCCTAGTTTCACCGATGTAGTAAAAGCAGGTATCGAATACGGATGTGAAGTCATATCCAACAGTAAATATATTTTCTGGTTGGGCGCCCAGAGACAAAATCTTATCAAATGGGGTCCCTGGCCTAATGCTTATCAAGGGCACTTGTAATAAAAAGTTTGAGAAACAGTGACTTTGAGGTGACTGTGACAAGCCGAAAAAAACGAAGCCGCCACGTACCAGCCAACGCTAAACCCTAAATCCGCCGAGAGGACGCTCACTATTTGGCCACGTGCGGCGTGTGTTGCGGACAGCGGCAATCCCCAGCATTGGGGAGCGGTCTGGAATTCACTCCGTTTCGGGAGGGTCCACTCAGAGCCGTTGGAATAATACAGGTGCCGCGCGGCGCGACACGCTGAGCGTACAATAAAGACGTCGGCGCTCGATGTTTTCCCCGTTCGGGAATCGCTTTAATCACAGCGCGCCCACACAGAGACACGCCTCAATAACACGCCCGCTGGATTTATCTTTGCCTTTTGCCGTGTGAATAACGACAATAGAGACAATGAACAGCAGGTAAACACTGCCATCACCGGCCAATTCCTCATGAAGCCTGTGGAGCAGATACAGGCCTGTCGTTTGTCATATAAATGGTAATTGATGTAAATGTTCTACTTACGCCATTGTTACTCAGCCACTGTGCTCTGAAACTATTTAGAATTCCTCTTAAAACACATAAATAAGGGGAGCTACCTCCGGATCAAAATTGCAGGGCTGCACTAATTCATCCAATTCATTCAAAGTCAGTACTATCAGTTGTTGATGAAAGGCTCGACTGTTTTTTCGAGATTCGGCTCTTGACGACTCACTCGGTCAAAAGAGCGGTACGATTGGTGCGACTCTCGGCTCGTTTGGTTCAGCCGGCGCAACGAGCGGCGAGCGAGGGAGAGTGGAGCTCTGCCGAGTATCGCTACCGTATCACCGTTAAGCGTCATTACAGTCCGTCAAAATGATTTATTTTGGTGGAATGGAATGCAAAGAGAAAACCAATCACATTCAATATGAATTGTGCCGCCTTGGACTTTTTTTTTTGCCTCGGACCTCAAATATTTTCACTTTAGGAGTCGAAGATTCACTCTTTTGCCCAGAGTGGACCCCTACGTGCCCGAGTTGCCCATGATAATAACCACAGTTATACACGTTTTTTACTGCTTAACAGGGTAGCGGCGTATCCCTCAAACTACGCAATAAACATTTTGTTCCCCGGGCGTGAAGCCCTTTTGTGCAGCTCAGTGGGGCCGGCTGAACCCGCGGAGTGCAGACCTAGGGTAATATCAGAAATAAAAAAAAAAAGTAATTATCGCATTCTGCCCGAGTTCTGAATTGGTGCCTTACTGGAAATAATTATGCAAATGCGCCAACGTTCCGAGGGGTAAACCATCTAAAGTTTTATGGTTCTGTGATTAGAGCGACCAGGTGCAGGATGTACCGCGGAGATAACGCCGGTGAGCTAATGAGCGGTAGCGTCGACATCTCGACGGTGTCGGGCCGTTGTTTTTTTTGCGGGTCCTCCGGGCGGGAGCTGTAGGATGCGAGGTAATTAACTTATCTCGCGCAGACACATTCTCCAGACCCTTCTTCCACGGAAAATTGGCTTAGACGATCCCTTTTTCTCGCACGCCGTGTAGGCAACCCGAGCGGGGTTTGGAATAATGCCAGATTAATGGGGGACGTCGGGGTGGGGCGGCGAGACAAAAGAAAAAAACAAAAACAAAAAAACCTTGTTTGTTAACGGGTCGCACGTCGAGTCTCGTAACCGTGTACGGGCGGAGGGCTGGAAACAAAGGAAAGCCGGCGGCCTAGAAAACCGCTTCAACTGTTCTCCTGAGGAAGCGGCGGCGGAGTCCGGAATTTGGGCGGCGTCAAATGCCGCGATCCCAAAAGAGCGCCCTTTACCCGAAAATCGGTTCGAGTGATACAAGTTAACTACAACAGGAAATAAAAAAAGTTTGACACATCAGGGTTTCTTTTTCAGTGAATATTGCCGATGTCCAGAACTGGCCCGGCCGGAGATGTGAGGAAGACGGAGCGTCGACCCCTAAAGATCCGCGAGGCGGTAATCCCGGTTTGGTTGGATTGATTGCGACCCCGCCCCCGACAGGTCTGAGACACGCCCACTCAACTATTTAAATGGGGGGGCTCACAACAGATATATCAGCTATTTCTTTCCGAAATGAGACTCGGAGCATCGCTTTAGTTTACGAGGGGGGCGTGGTCTACGATCTGTTTGCGCCACCCATCGAGCAGAGCCCCGCCCACTTTCTGGGCATTCTTTTCAAAAAAGGAGCCAAAATAAGACTCCCAAAAAAAAAGAGCCAAAAAAGGCAATGGTGACTATGGATCCTGTTGGCATTTCCTCCTCGTTGGAGTTCCCCTCTCTTCTGCTCTCACAACGGGGGTTTTCCAACCTGGGGTGCTAGACCCCTACAGGCGGTCGCCAGAGATCAGAACGGGGGTCCGCGATGCCCGGGACAATTTGAGACCTGTTTCCCAAAGGTCAAATATCGGTTCAAAAATGCACATCCGAGTATCCGACATCCGAGCATCCGGATGAAATTTTAATTGCGGCAAAATCTATGACCATGTGTTCTTACATCTCAACCATGAAAATAGCAGCAATTCGGACAAAAATGACCAGCGACTGCTCATAAATACATCACGTATCGTGGCTTTTTAAAAGGGGTGGCTGAGATTTAATCAGGATTGATTTAGGTGGCCTCTGAAGTAAAAAAAATTAAAAAAATAGATTGGGAACCTCCGTGGGGATGATGCATCATTTGTTCTTAACGCAAAGGAAGGGGGTTCATGGGAATGGTGTCTCCGAAATACTTCCATCCAAAAAACGCACACAGGTAGGCGTAAATACATTCTCTCTGGGGTGGTTTTTTCAAGGGGTTGAAATTGCTCTATACGGAACAAGCATGACCAACGGTTACCGAGGTTACGTGCACTTTGGCGGAGTCGGGAGTTAGAGTTTAGGGCCGGCCGGGTGGAGCGGCGAGGGGCCTCTTCCTTGACTTGACTGGACTGACTTGCCTTTCCAGTCGCCTCTGGACGACCCTGCGGCTGTGCTGCAGAAGCAACGCTCCGGCCTTAAAACGGGGAATCTGGGAGTCGGTTTCAAGACGGGGGAAAGCAGCCCGAGAATTCTTCTCTACCGGTGTTTTTCAAACCTATTTTTTTTTTTTTTTTTTTTGAAAGGACAAGCCGTCAGGACCCAATGGTCAAGGGGCCTTGGCTGTAAACCATGAGCAAAGCAAATTTGTGCGATTTGTGGACAACAGCCTTCCCTGCATTAAACACGGGTTTCAATCAATTCCATGACATAAGAAATGTTTGTAAGAGAAGTACGAAATAAATCTCATTTAAAAAGAGAAAGAAATTCTGGAGAATCCTAAAATAAAGAACAAACCTATAAATAATAGAATCGTACTATAATAAATAATAAACCTATAAAAAGACAATAAGCAAGACAGAGAAAATATAATAACGAAAATACATTTTCAATACATTTTGAATAAAAAAATTAACAAAAGCCAATGAAGCAAACTTAGAAATGAAGAAACAAGAAATTTGGCGATTTATTTCCCTTGAAAAGAAAAATCCATACTTCCTGCTGCAGTGTCACTGGATAAAAGCATCCGGCGAACACAAATTCCATATTTCATAAAAAGAAGGCGGCCAACGGCAGCGAGCGCGGGGCCAGTCAGGCAACCGGCAATTAAAAAAAACGGGGGAGCGATGAGAAAACGAGTGAGGTTGATGGAGTCGCGGCGGCGTCTCGCCTCCAGGCGGAAGCAAGAGATGGAGGAGACTCATTCCCTCCGCTGTAATTAACTTTCATTGTTTTCTTTTTCTTGTTTTTCTTTATCGGGTCGTTGTGAGGAAAATGAAAGAGGCTGGGAAAGGAAACGTGCTCCTCTTTTGCCAAACACACGGCGCTACGCTCATCCACAATCTGACAAATATCAGGACTTTATCAGGAGGATCGGGAAGTATTGGTGCAAATATATATATATATATATGCATGTGTGTGTATATGCGTGTGTGTATATATGTATGTATGTATGAATATATATATATATATATATATATATATATATATGAATGTGTGCATACTGTATATATATCTATACATACATACATATTTATGTATGTATGTGTATATATATATGTAAATATATGTGTGTGTATGTATATATATATGTATATATGTGTGTGTGTGTATATATTTGTATGTATATGTATATATCTATATATATATATATATATATATATATAAATTATTACTCTTTCATTGCGAAATGAATTTAGTGTTATTACTGTGCTATTTAAATATATTATACAAGATGTGTGTCTAGAAGCAGAGAACATATATCACCAAATATACAGAATATAGAAAGTGCATCCATGCATTCACAAGATAAATTATAGATTTACAAGTTCTTAATGATTACTATGTAATTACTAAATGACCGTGTTATAAGAGTGTTATTACAGTGCTATTAGTGTTGTTGGACAGGTTCGTGGTCCTCCATCACTCCAGTAGCTTGTCATCTTTACGTCAGCCCCTCATTTCTCCCAACCATCGCTTCATTAAATCCTTTAATTGGACGCTGAATATTTTACCTCCTTCTTTTCTGCCAGATGGCGGACCAAAAAGTAAACTCCGATAGCCAACTTTGAATTATTTTACGAATCTCATCCCTGGTTTTGCTAAAATGTCGATTTTTTTCTTTTTTTTTCGTTTTCATTAGACTTGACAAATGTTAATATTTTGAGGTTCAGCCAAGATCTGCAGAATAAAAAAAAAAATATATATATATATATATATATATATATATATGATGTTGTAGATGTGAAACTCTGACCTTGTTGATGTCAAACTCTCTGTTAGAAATCTGCAATCTTCAGTTCCATAGATTTTTACTTTTCATGACCTCCCAAAAACTTTAACAAAGAGCAATTATGTGCAAGCTGTGGGTATTTCCCCCTATTCTGACAGTATACTTAACTTTCCTTTAAAAAAAAAAAGTTTTTTAGTGATTCCACAAGGAGAAGAAAAGTAAACAGACCTATCCTCACATGCACTTTTCAAACCAACTCGTATTTTTGTCTTTCTGAACTCTACACATTAGTTCATTTGGCTGAATATCAAAATCATCATGAAGAAACAATAATAATACAATTGTAAATAAAGCTGCAGGCGCCAAGACATGGGATCCAGGTTAGTCACGATAGTCACACATTTTTTGTTCAAGTTCTCGTGAATCACTTCATCACTTCCAAGCGGCATAAATTACAATTTTCCGAGTTCCCATGAAACGCAGCATCAGTTCCCGCTGTCTCTGGTCTCGACCCGACGTAGATCCTGGGCGGCGCGACCAGCCAATTCGTTCCCCTCTCTGCTCGGACAGTTAATAAACTGCTTGTATTTCAGGAGTTGGTGTCTTGTGTGCCGTGGCGCCCAGTGGTGATGCAGTGACGGAATAATGAAGTGTCCACTGTCCGTGACCTATCGGCACTCTGCAGTGTAATCGGGCAATCGGGACGGAATGCCGCGGTGATGACTCTATGATGCAACCTGTAAACACAAGTTCAAATGTTTTCCGAGTTCCAATGCACACCAATGGGGTGCAGACCGCACTCCGCCCCATGCGAAAGCCCCCCTCGAGTCACACCCTGCACATATATGACAAATTGGGTGATGATGTCGTCACAACGCGCCCCGCTCCCCCACCCCAGCCGGCTCCACCACCCCAGCTCACCCGGCTCCACCTACTGCCGGTATGTCGGCAACAATTTTTTTTACAAATTCCTGCTCCAAATATAGATTGATTTGGATCAAACTTGAAGCACAAACTGTCTGAGGCTGCCCCCAATACAACACTTGCCCACAATTTGTGCCCGTGGGTTCGGTGGTTGCTTTGCGCCAGCCACTTTCAGCCGGAAACATGCCAAGGAGAAGACTAATAATAAAAACCTGAGGAAAAACAAGAGGGTTCCACCCCAGGACCCTTAATAATATCATGTCGCAGTTTCAATTTACCGTGTAGAATAAAACTTTTATGAGATAAATGAAATAAAGCGCATCGGAAATGGACGTGCGTTCAATAATCCTACGATATTTTTGTGGGATTTGCAATTTAGCAGGAGCATTTCCAAGGATCATTGAAACGCATTCGTATCTAAGTAATTTGTGTTGATAATTAAATTCATTAAAGCAATTAATTAACTATTATTACTGATAGCGCGTCTCATTTGTCTCTGTTTTATTTTTATTTTATTTTTTGTAAACTTGAGAGAGCGTTTCTTTCTTACAAGGAGTGTTGTGCCGCTTGCGAACTTTGCGACTATTCCTACTGCTAGTTTTATTTCACTCCTTTCAGCATGCAATAATATTAGTGGAATATTTATAGACAATACATTTATTTATATATTTTTATACATGTATTCATATTTTGTTTGTTTGTTTGCTTGTTTATTTATTCATTTTTACTGAACTCAAATTACATTTATCTTTATCCAGTACATGCTGTAGAGCATCATTTGTATATTCTGTATATATTGTATTTCATGATGAACACACTGTACATTTGGCCCATCAAAGTGATTCCTGACACTAACAAAGACTCCGTTATGTTAGGCAAAGAAACCAATCTCTCATTTCCTGGATGTTCTTTTGTTTGTTTGTTTTGGGGAATCGGTTAATATTGTTTATTGTGATTATCTTAATTAATTTCCGGCCGCTGTAGTTGGACCCGCGGCTTTTCTTGCCGCGTGCATTGGTGCTGCGCCGGCGATGTTCCTTCCGCCGTTTAACCCTCGTGCTGCCGATGCCGATCAGGGTTGGAGCACCGTGGAAAGGCCGCGGTCTGGATGCAGAGCAGTTCAGCTCCTGTTGGGGAACTCACTTTGAAATGAGTTTTAATGGTGTCTGGATTACACCCCAGCAGGGGGGCGAGTAAAGAAAAGACCCGAGTGAAGGACTTTAATGCCCCTCCTTAATCACTGGAATAATGAATTTAGCGTTAGGTTTGGCCCCCAACATGTGGTAATGGAGAGCGAAATGGAGATTTTTATTTTTTTTTTTAGGTGGTGGCGATGGGATAATTGCGGTGTCAGTGGTCATTGGGGAAACGACTAATCATGTGTCTGTGGCAACTATTTGCTCCAGAAAACTAATGGAGTTCCACTATGTTCATAAATATCAGGTAATGAAGTCTTCAATTGAATTACAAGTTCATTCTAACTGCCATTAGGACAGATCAAGTTAACGGTTATTAACAAGGTTATTAATTAGGTTAACAATACAATTTTGGTTGTAAAATAGCCCCAAAGCCTTCCTCTCTACAGCACCATGAATCGTCCAATACCCCAATATGGAGCTGAATATTAGAGGGAGAGGGAGCAATCGCACCGACCAACGAACCAACGAACGAGCGACCAAATAAAATGGGCCTTCTTTCCACGCCAAGATGTTGTTTTTGTAAACTAAAACAGAGCTTTTTAACTAGTATCACCCGGTAAAGTAATTAAACTGTTGAAGTCTCGACAGGGAAGAGGGTTTTGTGAAGGCGTAGCCAACAACACGCATTCCACTTCGTCCTTTGTCGAAACAAAACGGTCAGATTTACTCTGTTCGGCTCGTTCCTTGTCAACAAAATACTCCAAAAAAAAACAAACATTTGGCTGAATATATTTTTTTCTCCATACACTTTAAAATGGTTGCGAAAGTGCTCTGGTGGATACGAGGGACATTTTGACACTGAAAAGGTTGGGTCGCTTACTAAAGTAGCAGCTGTAAATAAGTAATAAAACAACCCTCACATTTCTATTTCCAAGCCAGGAACCCATCTATCGGCTATGAGGAAAAAGTGCGTTCAGGTCTGGGTTAGAGTGGGACACACACTAGCATTGGCTGTACAGCCCCATGAATACGTGTCTAAGTGTATTGATTACATAAAGCCCATTATATAAAAGACTCCCCTCCCTCTGAATCACGCCACGCTCCACCACCTCCACCAGCTACACAAGTGCACTGTTTATTCTAACAGTATATGCTTCTCTACTCAGCTGTAAAGCACAAGCACCCATGGCCGCAATGCATGATGATCGTGATATACAGATATGATGTAAGGTGTTGAGCCGACACACCGCTACAAATACACATTTTGGTGGGATTAAATCAACAAATGTTCTCGTCGTCCAGACAGGCGGCTGGTGGGCGGGGCCGACACGTCGGCGGGAGTGAGACACGCCTCACTGGAGTTGCCTCCTGGTCTCTCAAAGGTCCAACCTCCTTTAAAAGGGCTTTTTTTTTTTTTTTGTCAAAGAAAAAGGGTCTTTAAAAAGGTCCTTTCAAGCATTTTTGATGGTCGACCTTGGCTTGTTCCTTTTCTAACACCCCATGTGCGCGTACACCATGTCTCACTCATCCACCACCTGAATAACTCGTCGACATATCCCATTCCGTCTGGGTTATGTCTAACGTTATGTATTTTGTTAAAAAACATAGTCATGTTATTTTGGGCCCGTCTCCATTTTTCACTCTGGTCAAGAGCCCGGCCACGGCGGTACGGAACAGCTTGATCCCATTAGTGATGAAGGATCTAACGAACAGCGACTAAGGGGTGGAATCATCGTCCAATTATCGGCCTAACTTTGTCACCAGGGGCGGCCCGTGTTTTTTTGTGGTCCTAAGCGGGGGGGCGGGGCACGGATCGCACGGTGCGTTTTTCTTTTGTTGTTGTTTTTTTTCCTTTAAATTTGTAAAACTGAGGAACATAAATACATGATCCGAAATAAAAAAAACACAGTTTGGGAGAATTTGTAGAAGCAGCGCAAATTGGCAGAGGCGGAGCTGTAGCTCCAAACAGCTGCAGAGACTGTTTTACCCTGTTGGTCATCATTTATTGCATCTGTTTACAGGTCATGGACTTAGCCGAGTTGAAGCAGACGGGTGGTTGATTTGAATTGTCGGCAAGAAATGCAATTTCTACCATTCAGTGTGAATTTGGTGGTTCTTCAATCAAACATGGCTGTGCTCCAACCTTGATGTTTCTGGGGGGTGGAGAAAGAGGGGGAAGGGGTGTTTTCAAATCAGAAGAACGAAAAAAAAATCCAAATTCTCTTCCTAACAAACCTTGAAGTCCTCCGGTGACCTTCGCAGTTTGTTTCCGAAATGTTGAGTTTCAGGGCCCGGATCCCACTGCATTCGGCCCCAGGTTCGTCCTACATGACCTGGATTCTTGAAGTGGATTTGTATATACCATGGCCATGTTCCAGCCTTGAAGAACCGTCAAAATTCTCCCCTTACCGAACCTTGAAGTCGTCTTGTGAAGTCAGAGACACCTATTGCACCGTGTTGATTTTCAGACCCAAAACCCTCTACCCAGTCAACCAGGGACACTCGTTTTTTTCCTACCATCCTACGTGACGACAAGTTTTATGACAAGTCGAAATGACGCCTTGGGGGAGCCTTGGGCGTCGCCGTAAAAAAAAAAAAAAAAAAAAAAAAAAAACTACATTCTGACCCCGTATTTCATCATTCTATCAACAAGCAACATTAGGGAGCGCTTTGGTTGAGGCCGTGACAAACATTATGATACATCGTGACCATTAATTTTCCATTCGCCGCGTGAGCGATGACGCTAATTACTCTCATTCTTTTCCCAGGGAAAATTTAGCCCGAAATGAGCTTTCAGCGGCGGCGGCGAGGGGTCTGAAATGGCCCCCGACGCGACGCTTCTTCTACCTTCTCTCGCGTCGGGACCGGTGCAGAGGGGCCGCCGCCACGGGCAACCGCTAACTGTGCCCTTTTCACCATAGGAAGAGTAATTGCGGATAAAAGGTACACACCACCTTTCATCTCGCCCCATTGTGGACTTTCACTGCCATCCCCCGCCCTCCCCCCACCAAACCCTCAAAAAACCTCCCATCAATGTCTAATGGTTTGGCAATTGCCTTTTAAAAGCTGCCATGCTCTGCCCTTCCCTCTGTCTTTGTGCGCTCACTCTCTGAGGCCATTGTGTTGCTCTCGGGGCTCGTCCGGCCACTTTACCTGCTCGACAAACACGATGAAACTTATTTTGACTTTGACCGGTAAATAGCAAGGTTTTTCATTTTTATTTTTTCACCTTTTTTTAAAGCTTTAAAAGACGCTCCGAGAAGACGGCCGCTCGACTAAGTACGTCTGGCTCTCGCGGCCCCGCTGGCCCCCGCGCCCGCTTGTTCGAGTGTCAACGGCGTCGACGCCGCTCGGGTCCTTTACGGTTCGCCGCTTATGCGCCTTAAAAGCCCCCATCGGGGACGTCTTAATTATCACCTGAACGAAGAAGTCACGACTTTGGAGTGCCGCTGCATTCCGGTCGCCTTCCCCGAGCCAGAGTTGAACGTGCGTGAACATTTTTAAAAATTCTGCTCAAAAAAAAGCCTAGAAATTAGAAAACTAGCCTTTGTGTCGCAAGATCACAATTGCAAGGCTGCAGTTATCTATATAATTCATTAGTTTCAGGGTGGACTACCAGCAAACGATAAACGAGAGTTGAGTTGAGTTGTCAGTTGAAGATTCGCCCGCTCTTTTGTCGACGCGGCTCCCGACTCCCGAGTCATTTAAAAGAGGCCCCGATAATAAAAACGGTTTCTAACGTTCCCCAGTGGTCGACGGGACAGTGGCGTGGCGTGGGGATATTTCATCGCAAAAAGGTGTGGCATGGCAGAAAAAAACACCGGGAATCACTGGTCTGAGCCGTGGGAACCATAGCAACAAGCTTGTATTTGAAGGGAAATGAGGATACAATGGCATCAAGCAGAGTTCACTTTGGAGGAATGCAAAAGCGTCCGCTTTCCCCCTCTTCTGCGACAATTATCGACTGCATAATCCTTTTGTGATATTCCCCGTGCGGGCGTTTTTCTACCTCTCGACCTCCATCTCGGAGGGGGATAATAGAGAAAGCAGCTCGCATATGCTATTATTGCCAAGGAGATAATGTCTGGGAGGTGTGCTGTCAAACACCACCTGCCTTCCACCGAGAGAGACAGCTGGAATTACCGCGGTCAGAACGGTGATCATTACGCTGTCTACTTTCCTGCCTGCCAGCCGCCTATTACTTCCCCCTGGCAGAGAACAATCCTCAAACTCCCTCCGCCGGCCGCTCCTTCTCCCCGCGCACGCCAACGTCTTACCCGTGACGGGTCCTGCTTCAGATAATGGTGACACGCCCCATCTTTATCACATATTTTTTTTACGACCAGGACTTAGGGCTTAGGCTGCAAATTTGCAAAACTCAAATGTGAATTTCCTTTATTGGCTCCCCTCGGATCACGACGTCGGAGAAGATCTCAATCGTTGGACTGCGAGGGAGGAGAACGGGTAGACATGTTTTATAACACGTTTCTAAATTGATTTAAAGACCTTATTAGACTACAGATTCACACTCTCAGCAGGAGTTGTGCTTATAACCACATCCCCCTCAATCCCAGCTGCGACCGGGACAGAAAACGTTAAATATCTCCTTTTCCAAAATGGAAAACTCCCATTAGTCAGTGTTGCGTGTCTTGGCGCATTTTTTTAACAATGTTTTGAATGACAGTAATATAAGATCTTAAATAAAACTACTACCGTATTTTCACGACCATAAGGCGCACCGTACTAAAAGGCGCAGTCTCAGTTATGTGTGCCATTACTGTATTTAACACACACATAAGGCGCACCGGATTATAGGGCGCGGGTTTTATATACCGGTACAAATCCTCTACTACGTTTAAATACCTCTACTGCGTATTTAAAAATAGAGCGGGAGCAAAACTGAGTATGTTTGTGCTTTATGTATGTATTTATTACAAAGTATTAATCAAACCCATCGAAGTCATCATCCTCTGTTTCTGAATTAAACAGCTGCGCTAAATCAGACATGCCAGTTTCCCCTTCTTCGCTGTCAGAGTCACTTTCCGTGCCGTGCGGCTCCTCGGAAATGATGCCGGCTTTTGCGAAAGCTCGAACAACAGTGCCAGCAGACACGTTAGCCCAAGCATCTACAATCCATCCGCAAACTGTGGCGTAACTTGCCCGGCGCTGCCTTCCACTTTTCGTGAAACTGTGGTCTCCGTCGGTCATCCATCGCTCCCACGCTGCTCGCAGCCTTACTTTGAACGGCCGGTTCACACCGATGTGGAGCGGTTGAAGTTCCTTTGTCAGACCTCCCGGAATAACAGCAAGCACAGCGTTCATTTGTTTCACCTTGTTTTTCACATCGGCTGTGAGATGGGCACGCATGGAGTCACAGATTAACAGCGATGGTGATGCGTGGAAAAAAACCACCTGGTCTCCCTACATACACCTCCCTCAGCCACTCTTTCATCATCTCCTCATCCATCCAGCCCTTTTCATTTGCCTTAATAACGACTCCAGCTGGAAAAGTCTCTTTAGGCAAAGTCTTTCTCTTAAAAATCACCATAGGCGGCAGTTTCTGTCCATTTGCGTGGCAGCCAAGCACAACAGTAAACGACGCCTTTTCATACCCCGTTCTGCGTATCGCTACCGTGCTGGTCCCCTTCTTCTCCACCGTGTGATTCACCGGGATGTCGAAAGTGAGCGGCACCTCGTCCATGTTGGTGATGTGGCTTGGCTGGATGCGTTTGTCGGCGATGTGTTTGCTGCAGTAGGAGTGGAAGCTCGCCAGCTTTTCATTATAATCCGCCGGACGTTGCTGCGCTACTGTAGTCCTGGTCTGGATGGAAAAATGGCACCGTTTCATAAAACGAAAGCACCACGACGGACCTCCTTGAAAATGTTCAATTTTCATTTCTTCCGCTAGCGTTACTGCTTTTAGTCGAACAGTGACCGTCGAAACGCTCGCCCCACTCGTTCTTTGCTCGATGATCCACCGCTCGAGTCTTTCCTCCAACTCGGGCCACCTCGCCTTATGTCCGCGGAAACTCAGCTGCGTCTTTTTCACCTGTCGGAGTTCGTTTTCCATCTTCCTCCACTTGCGAACCATCGATTCATTAATCTTGAATTCTCTCGCGGCTGCTCGATTTCCATGTTCCTCTGCGTAGCTGATAGCCTTCAGTTTAAACTGTGCTTCATAGGCGTGTCTCTTTGCCATTTTAAGGGTTGTTAAGACAACAATGTTCTGCATAAAGCACATACCTGTTCTTTTATACACAATCCACGCCCACACTTCCCCCTTTAACGTTCTCATGGTGGTCTCAACAACGTCCGCAGTAACAACACACATAGGGCGCACCGCACTATAGGGCGCGCCGCACATTTTGAGAAAAAAAAAAGACGTTTATATGCGCCTTATAGTCGCGAAAATACGGTATTTGCCTTTGCCACAGTCCATTTAGAGCATACTGTTTGCTACAGTGTTTCTAGTCTAGGCTACGAAAGCTAGGGGCTAGGATACAGTGTATGATAGGAGTCTAGGAATTAGGAGGGAGTGTAGGATAGGAGTCTAGGAGCTAGGAGACATTGTAGGCTGGGAGTCTCGGAACTAGGAGACGGTGTAGGCTAGGAGTCTAGAATCTAGGAGACATTGTAGGCCAGGAATATTGGATCTTGAATACAGTGTAGGCTAGGATTCCAGGGTCTGCGAAACACTGTAGGGTAGGAATCTAGGAACCAAGTGACAGTGTAGGCTTGGAGACTAGGATCCAGGTGACAGTGTAGGCTAGGAGTCTAGAATCTAAGGGACAGTGTAAGCTCGGAGTTTAGGATCTAGGAGACAGTGTAGGCTAGGAGTCTAGGATCTAGGAGACAGTGTTGGCCAGGAGTCTTGGATCTAGGAAACAGTGTAGGCTAGGAGTCTTAGATCTTGAAGACAGTGTAGGCTAGGAGTCATGGATCTTGAAGACAGTGTAGGCTAGGAGTCTTGGATCTTGAAGACAGTGTAGGCTAGGAGTCTAGGATCTAGGAGTCAGTGTTGGCCAGGAGTCTTGGATCTAGGAGACAGTGTAGGCTAGGAGTCTAGGATCCAGGAGACACTGTTGGCCAGGAGTCTGGGATCTAGGTGACAGTGTAGGATAGGAGTCTAGGATCCACAGTAGGAGACAGTGTAGTCTGGGAGTCTCGGAACCAGGTGACAGTATAGGCTAGGAGTCCAGGATCTAGGAGACATTGTATATGGTCATAAGGTCATGAGGTCAAGGGAAAACTACTCCATGTTTGTATTGACTGGGGTCCTCTATGACGCCAAAAGACGTCACGTTCACGTTCAAATGATAAAACTCATTTCCAAACAATGGTCTTCCAGAGGACAAAGCCTTTTTTTTTTTGCTTTGGTTGAAGAACCTCCTTTGGGAATAATAACAAACGTATCTGCGTGGGGGGGGGGGGGTCCGACTCCGTCTAGGGGGGACCTCCAGCATCTCGCTTCCCCTCAGAGAAGAGTCGAAGCGGGTGGACCAGGAGCATAGCGCTCTGGGGGACACCGTGATTTTAAATGCGATGACGGTGTGTGAGAAGCTGAGGTTTGTGTGCAATTGGGGGTGGGGGTGGCAGGGGTACCGAAAACAAAGCACCCGCTCTGTACGTACTTTCCTTCATTTTCTTTTATCTCTGAGCTGAATTGATTCAACGGCGTCCGTGACCTTCTATAACATTGTGACTGTAGGGTGGGGGATAAAAGACTGAATAAAAGAAATCCATCCTTACTCCTCCTTCCTGTTTACTTACTTTTCTCTTTGGCGGTTTTGCTGTCAGTTCAGCGCCCTCCTCCTCCACCACCTCCACCATCGCCATGCTAATCCCTCCCCACCCGCGTCTATCTCTCGTTGGGAGACCCCGACATTCTGCTAGCCTCGGTGGCTCCCGTCGACCTACTTCGCCGTCGATCAGGGGGGCTGGGGGGAGGCGTCGGTCCATCCCACTAGGATGGAGGGGACAGATCTTCTTTCAACTGGAGATACGCAGGTGACTCCTTCGTCCATCTTTCCCTTCGTCCCTTCTTCTCCTTCTTCTTTGTCCACTCGGCGCTAATGGAGGTAGGCGGCCAGTCGTCTGTGAAGGACAAGGCGAATCTTTTGGCCGAGACAAATCGCAGCGGAGGGAGGCTGCGCCCCCCCCCCCCCCCTGTCGCCACCCAACTCTCTCTCTCTACACGTGCCACACACACACACACACACACACACACACACACACACACTCTTTCTCGCACATACACCACACACACACTTACAAACACACACGCTCATTCAAAGGCTTCCTCTTTCTCCAGGGTAACAAGGGAAACGTCCGCTTTGGGTCAACACGGTGTTCCATCAGGACCCAGCCGACTGAGCCACCGGTCCTAATCCCGAGCCCACCGGTGGCCCGCCACATGGCCGCTCCACTGACTTCCAATTATCCCTCCCCTCCGAAAAGAGAAGGGGGAAAAAAAAAGTATCCCTCCTTCATTTGGAGTGCGCGGGGAGCTTTTTTTTTTTTTACGACAGGGGTGCGCCCGGCCCTCCGTGACCCAGCGGACAAACCCCGTCATAACAACGGGGTCTTAAAAGCGAGACAGAGAGATAGGGGACGGAGTGGCAGAGGCGAGAATTATGAGATGGAACGGGAGGCGAGAGAGAGAACTCCAACCATCCATCCATCCATCCATCACCAGACAAACACCCACAACCCCCTTTCCCTCTCCGGGACAAATTTGCCGCCTGGTCAAAGGCAGAGGCAAAGTTCAACCCTCGGAAACAACCTGGGATCAGCCACAAAAAAGGGCTCCGGTTTGAACTTTGGATGGACGGGGAAATCAAGACGCGATGATGGGTTGGAGGGAGGGATTGGGGGACCTAATTCCGCCGAACGAGGGCATCATATAAGAGGGTCCCAATTATCAACGAGTAATCGTTAGCCAACTTGTTGGGAGCGACTTTAGTGCTTGTCGTTCTAGAACCGGCGCTCAGATGTTCAGAGGGTGTAACAATTACTGGCAGGTTTGAACCCAAAAGCACGACATTGAGGACCAAGTTGCAAGGAGAGTTCAGTTTACTTAGTCAACAGGCAAGGTCAAAACCGGGAGATCAGTCACACAGGCAAAAATAAATCAGACAAGGGGCAGGCAGGGACTCCGAGGTCCATAAAGCAGGCAAGCAGGGTCAAAAACAGGCAGGTCAGGAAAAACAGGACGGAGTAAAGCCGGAACGCTCGGCGAAACATACAAGAAAATCTGGCGGCGAACAAAGGGAAGGCGACCGGTATATAAGCTGAGGGACTAAGCCGCAGGTGAGGAGATGGGCAAGGAAACTAGGTGAAGGGAATGAGGTGGCAAGGCAAGAGGGAGTGACCAGATCCGAAATGACAGGAGAGTTACAGTAGTGGCGTGGCTTGAAAGCACAAACCCCGGATGCAATAAACAAGTAGACGGGGGAAATGTGACAGAGGGTTCCTAAGGCCTACGATAGCCCTTTCCACATGAGTTAAGCAAGGACACCATAACACTGGATTTATAATGCCCGTCTTCCATAAACAGTGACCAATCTACTGTAAATGGAGACAGGCCATTAGTGCTGCTAGCCTCTGCACGGCACGGGGAGGAGAGTTCTGCTGACGGCGGCGGCATCTTTTGTTTTTCCAAACCCGCTTAATGTCCCAGGCGACCTTGACTTGGGCAGAAAAAACTTGAGATACCCACCCGCTCCCCCCCTTGCCATTGCCGTGTCCATTGCCAGAGCCACCCGGGCTTGAAGTATACATTTGCGCGCTGCATTGCACCGTCTAATAGGCAGTCAGTCAAAATAACACCGCCTCCAACCGTCAGCGTTTACCTTTGGTAACGACCGAACTTCCAAGGAAATGAATGGATCCTGGGCTGGGAGCCCATGTGAAACCCTTCTATTCGGTAACCCCTTCTGTAGTTTGTGTTTGTTCTTAGTTATCGACTTTTTCATTCTACTCTGTTTGATCCAAACAATCACTTGGCAAAATGCCGGCCATGTTGTCCTTACTTACCCAGCAGAGAAAAGAGATGGAGAAAGAAAATCGGACAACAAGGATCTATCCGCCGTCCCTCCCCGGCCTTGAGAGCCATAAGAATTGCGACGGGGGACCGAAAAACCAACTATTACACGCCAAGGTCTAGTCAAGAAAAAAGAGGGATTAAATAGATTCAGCGTGAAAAAGAAAAGTTCTGGAAGTTCATGCTTTTAATTCAAAAGTCATTCATGCTTTTTCAAATTTCTATTTAATGTACTTATTGATTTTAATTCATGAATTTAATTAATTTTGAAGTAATTTCCAAATTATTTGCTTCTTTTTTTTAACCCAATACGTAATTGAATGGTTAAAGATTAATGTTTTTACAGGGACAAAAGAGGAACTTTTGATTTTACTGTGTAAGGAAGGTAAGTGACTATATAAGGCTTTTAGATTTTAACTCAATTATAAGTTAATGAAGCTGTATTGATAAATTACTTTTTAAAATATACTTTTATAAAGTGCTTCTCAAACAGAGGCAATAAAATATCATAATTTTAACTTGAAGTACGTCATTTCAGACACTGCATGTTCGAGAATTTACCTTTAAAAATGTCAGAAACCTTTGAATATTGCAAATGACGTTTCTCAATATCAAATTACTATATTAACAAATTTGTTTTAGTGAAAATACATTTGACCTTGTTGAAATAAACTCCAAATATCCAACTTTATTACATTTAAGCGGTTATATTAGTGGTATTAAAGTCGTGATACGTCCAATTATTTTGTCAAATAATTATTTTTATTTATTTAGCTTGCACTTTACACAAAAGAGGCATTTTCTTTATGCATTTGTGCCTTCTCATGCTTTTTCTGCAGTTGGAGGCGGGATCCGTCACGGCGAATTAGATAAACGGGTGTAACATTCACAAAACAGAGCGGCACTCTTAGATGGTATGTACACTTTAAGTCAAAACAAGTTGTCGTATACATTTTACCTTGCAGCCTGAACGCAAACTTCCCCCAAACTTCCCTCAAACTTCGCCCAATGGTTCCTCAACGTCCTCGTTCCACAACTCACCCCAAACGACAGGCTCCCCAATGCCGATCGCTCCGTTGGGTTGCGTTCGTCGTTGGTATGCACGCCATTAGCGCAGCGAAAATGTCTTCACAGGTCAACGGGGAAACGGCGACATCTGCCCTCGCCTCTCTCTCTCTCTCTCTCTCTCTCTCTCTCTCTTCAATGAAAACACTAATGTTAATGGATGCTAATGAAATGGATAATTGACGATTCGGTGCATCCATGTGAAACTCTCTGGTCTCGGGGCCTGCGCCGTTCGTTTGTTTATGGCGCCGGGGAACCTTTGGGGAGTTAAAAAAAAAAAAAAAAAAGGGTGAAAAGAAAAGTTGAAAAAAACAAAAAACAAAAAACTGACTATGCATGGGGAGCTGGAGGCGCCGCTAACCTGCCACCACAAAGGTGACATTCCTTTGGTGTTTGTCCCAGCGCGTGGAGGCTTTTTTGGAACTTTTGGGACAACGGGACGGGGGGTGGGGGTGGGGCGGGGGGGGGGGGGGGGGGTTGAAGGGTAGCGGTGCAGTCGGGTAGGCGGGCTGCCAATTTCCTTTTTGTTTTTTTTGTTTTTTTCCTTCCAAACCACAGAACCAGAAAGTTGCGAGGTGGCTCCCGACAAAGCCCAAAAAAGCCGGGGAGCTCTCTTTATCTCCTCGGCCCCTGAGCCGAAAGCCCCTTCCAGGGGGTGATTAGCAAGGGAGGATCCCACGTGGGTCGACCCCCTCTCTCTCGCTCTCTCTCTCTCTCTCGCTCTCTCTCTCTCTCTCGCTCTCTCTCTCTCTCTTTCTCTTTCTTTCTTTTCTTTGCCTTCGTTGGAGGAGATCAGTGCGGGAGATCTCCGGCGTCTCGCACGGCACCTTTTGTATACAGGGAGCGTGTGAGCGACAAGAGGAGGAGGAGTGCATTGAGAGTGGAGAATGGATGGAGAGGGACGAAGGAAGAAAGAAATTATGGAAGGAATGAGGGAGGACAGAGGGGAGGAAGAGAGGAGGGAGTATGAAGTACAAAACATTGGTCCTGTCAGACAACTTGACAGCGCCACACGCTTTTACGCCCTTATTTGGCCGGCCTACGTAAGCAGCCGATCCCTCCTGCCCCGCATGCTTTGCTGTCTCCACCTTCCCTGGTAACTCTAGGAGTCGTCTATGAAAACTGTGTTTTAATTTATTATAATTACATGGTTTATTAATAATAATAATAATAATAATAACAATAATAATGATATAGCTCCGGGCAGCAATACACAGGGTCCATTTTATTCATGTTTGGTAAGTATTACAGCTTTTGGAGGTTCCGAGGTTCCTGAATCTGCGCTCTGTGATGGTGTGCAGGGACGTTTGAAGCGAACCGGGGGAGTCTCTCCAACCACGGATTCTTGATTTAATCGCTCTCCTTTTGCAGGGACAGGGGCCGCGCCGGTCTCAGGTTGGGAGGAGTGAGAATTGCAGTTAAAGGAAGACCTGGCGCATCAGCTGCCGGCACCCCTGCTGTACGATTTGGCTGTTGGTGTCACATGTTTTTTTCTCTGCTCTGACCGATTGGCTGCTGGTGTCACATGTTTGAAGTGACGTATTTACGCAGGTTTACAAAGGTAATCAAATTAACGTGATTTTAGTGGCGAGTTCTTTCCCTGGATTGAATTTTCGATGGCTTACTTTTCCATGAAATACAAAAAAGTTTGCCATTATTTCCGTGACTAATAGCAATTTCACGAGTTCTGTTTTTCCAACGTGTTCCTGGTACATGAACGCATCACTAATTTGCACAGTCAAGTGGACTAGACTCAATGTGGTCAGGAGTTTCGGTGGATTCATGTCTTTTCGTGTTTTTTCATTCATCCAGCAAAGTAAGGAGGAACAAAGAGATAAAATATCTATCGAACAGATCCACAGACATCTACCAGGTAAGAAGGTACACACACACACACACACACACACACACACACCTAGTTTGTAATCTGTAGCCACTACAGAGCGATCCACTCTACACAGCACACTAGACACTACGCGAATGGACATTCTGAATCGGAACCTTTACATTCACAGTACATAGTAAGATGATGTCACAAAGAGTCTCATTCTAAGTCTCATCATGTCCCATTACTTTTCGAACATTGGCGCGTGGGTGATGCGCGACCGTCTGGCTTCTTTGGGTCCGATTTAGTCAGTTTTTCCATTGATTTCTGCTCCGTGGATTGATTTGGATGAAACTGAACCGTGAGATAGTTTTAGCCTGAAGAATCTAGAGGAAAATAATCAATGTTAACAATAGGGGCCATGCAGGCTGGACCCCAAATAGTAATTATAATAATAATAATGATAATAATAATAATAATATTAATGTATATGTAGCCGATATACATTAATTATTATTGATATGGTTGGTTGATAAAAACGCCTTTGGTTTGGACTCAGGGTCCGTTGGGGTGGGCACGGTGAGTTATAGGGGTGGGCAGAAAGAGAAGGGGCCAGTTTGGCCCACAGGAAGTGGCTGTAATTCCCTCAATTCTTACTCGATTTGGACAAATGATACATCAAACTGCTCGGCAACTTCTGTTCTGCACAGGGGCCTCGTCCCTTTCCACGATCTCTACAGGAATGGCCTCGTTGTGCCTATTACTGCCGTTTACTTTTAAGAAACACAGCGATCTCCTTCCCTCCCCCCTCCGTCCTTCTCATCCTCTCAACACATCTTCCTGTCGGCGAAATAGAAATCCACCGATTTGCTTAGTAATGAAGAAAGTTGTTCCATTTCAGTGGAATGACACCCCCCCCACTTCGCCCCTGTCCCCTTCCTCCCTCCTCCCCTCCTCTCCATCTGCCTTTAAATGATTCTGGTTGGAGACAATGCCTCTTAAATCTGTGATGGAAGGGAGAGAGAGAGAGAGAGAGAGAGAGAGAGAGAGAGAGAGAGATAAAGGAGAGAATCAGAGAGGAGACACTTATGCATATGTTTGATAAAGAAAAGTGATGTCCCATCCCATCCGTCGTTTTTTAAGAGGGAAGATGTATGAACGGGGTGTGTTTGTGTGTGTGTGTGTGTGTGTGTGTGTGTGTGTGTGTGTGTGTGTGTGTGTGTGTGTGTGTGTGTGTGTGTGTGTTTGAATGTGTGGTGTGTGGGTGTGCACACGACAGAGGGAGGCACTTCATCAAATCTAATTGCAGCTTTGTTCTCAGGGGTTCCCCAGGGCAGCTGCTTTGGACCCCTACGCCTTAAACTTTCACACTTTCTCTCTTCTCTCTCTCTTTCTCTCTCTCTCTCTCTCTCTCTCTTCCTCCCCTTCTCTCCATCTCTCTCTCTTTTCTATCGGCCCCTGTGTGAACCCCCCGCGCCTCCCTCCCTCCATTGCCGACTACATTATTTCCTGTTAAACAAAGCTCAGCCGAACAATGTGGCGTCTGAATGCCGTCTTGATTAATCAGGGAAAAAGCACAAAGGCTTCCTCTTCGCCAAGGTTCCCCCCGCCTTCCCCAAGAGTTTGCTGTGCGCTGGAAGGCTTTTTTTTCTTCCTTTGTTTTTGTAATTTGTCGTGATGTTTTTGTTGCTAATATGGCTCTGAAAATACTGTAAAAGTCCAACAAAAACAGCAGTGCTTTTATCTTTGCTCCAAGTTGAACTGTTTGGGTAGTTTTTGCCGTCTGCTCGGGCAAAGATTCTATTTCAGCACTTTAATATAATGTGAGATAAGATAAGCCATGGTAAAGTAAGATAAGATAAGGAAAGGTATGATGAGATGAGGTAAGGTGAGGTGAGGTCAGGTAAGTTTAGGTAAGGTAAGGTCAGGCACTGTAAGGTAAGGTAAGTTGATGTAAGGTAGTGTCAGATGGGATAAGGTCAGGTAAGGTAAGGTCAGGTACGGTAAGTTCAGGTAAGCTAAGATAAAGTGAGGTCAGGTGGTGAAAGATAGGACAAGGTCATGTAAGTTAAGGTAAGGTCAGGTACCACACCTGGTAAAGTATGTCAAGTTGAGGTAATGTAAGTCGAGGTAAAGTATGTTAAGGTGAGGTATGGTAAGGTATGATAATCTAAGGTGAGGTAAGTTAAGATAAGGTAAGGCACGTTAAGGTATGCTCAAGTGAGGTAAGGTGAAATAAGGTAAAGTAAGGTACGTTAAGGTAAGGTAAGAATATTCACAAAATGCAGTATACTTATCACCTTGCACGAGATGGAAGATAAGAAATAAATATTAATTAATTGATGTTAGATAGATAGCAACATTGATTAGGATATATTGTAAATATGTTCTCTTGGTCACACATCAATAGTAATAAGCACAATTTTTATGTATTTTTTGTAAATATAATTTTTCAATTCAAATATTTTTCATATAATTTAATAATAACCCCAACCCTAACCCTAACTCTAACCCATAACATTCCCCACAAATGATTATTTTTTCAATAAATATTTTCATATCTGATTAATAAAAAAAGTCTTGACAATAATAGAAAAAGGTAAATAAATAAAAATAAAAGCTTCAATAAGAAACAATTGGAAGAAGATTAGAAGTTACAAATATTTTAAAACTTTAATGAAAACAAACAATAAAAATATGTAATAATTTAAAAGAATAATAACATAATAAATTATTATAATAAGTCTGTGTGCAATCCGGCTTCCATTCACACTATGGGTAAATGGTGTCAAAAAACTGTGTCTGGTGCCGGAAGTAAGCCACAAAGATTAGTGAAGCTTAGTAAATGCAACCAGGCTTCACATGCATGTGTAGGTGAGTGTCATGAACTGGCAACGCACGTCAGACTTAAAAACAAGCCAACTGGCAACCCCAGCGACGCTAAAGAGACAGCAGCCATGTTGAAAGGACGGCAGGAACCATTGGCTTCACCGGGGGGATAGTCACGCCGGCCAACAGGATTGGAACCAAAAGTCGGACAGCGGTCGCCGGTCCAGGAGCTCGGGGGATGGAGAAGTATGCGGCGGGTGCCAGAGCGGCTATGGCCGCCATGTTTGTTTGCAGGTTAGCCTGCCCTGCGCCCGCTCCGTCAGGTGGGATTTGGGGGAGGCTGAGAGGGATGGAGGGGCGGGAAGGACGGAGGGATGTTCTCTGCTCGGTGGCAGGCAGCTGCGAGAGGAGATAGCATACAGTGGTGTGCTGAGGGGGGTGCAGGCGGATAGTCACAACAATGTTTATTTTAAGGGAATAAACTCCTCGAGCTAATGGCGCAACATGTGCCACAACGGACGGAGGGAGATTCAGGAAATAAACACATTGAAGTCTAGTCATTTTAGTGTTTCCATAAGTGTGTTGACTTCTTGTGAAATAACCTGCAATGGAAGGATACTGGTTACATAGATGGATGGGTGGATGGATGGATGGATGGATGGGTGAATGGATGGATTGATGGGTGGATGGATGGATGGTGGGATGGATAGATGAATGGGTGGATGGGTAGGGGGGTATGTAAGTGGGTAGGTATATAGATCGATAGATTATTACTTAGATAGATAGATTGATTGATAGTGAACTACACCTGCACTCTGCTAACTGTGCTGCCACGCAAATAGCTTCTTGGTGCACTGCTGCTATTTTCACGTATTTAAACGAGGTATTAATACCTTTGATGCATGCATGCAAATGAGCCTTGTTGCAAAAAAGGTCCAATTCACAAACTCCGGCACTAATAGCCACGCATAGTTAGAGTGAAATTATTACCGTCCGCAGACCTGGTGGTAACTGCACAGAGACCCCCCCCAAAAAAAAGGCTCCGCTGTGTGACCGTCGTCAGAGAGCTGGTGCAACTGAAGGGATGTCACGCCCAGACTTTCCAGTGATCTGGAAATTATATTTTGACATTATTATTATTATTATAATTATTATTACTGTCCGGCATCCGAAGGTAGCGGACGCGCGCCAGTCCGTGGTGGTCATCAAAACGCACTCCAACAGCCACTTGTTGAAACTTTGAATAATTGACTATGAAAAATTGCACAAAAAAGGCGTTACAAACGTGTACATGAGCATTTCACCGAAACGAACAGCTGAGCGACAAGGACGACACATGTCCGCAACACAGCCGAACAAACAAACAAGCGAGGGAAAACAATGTTCCGTTGGCCGGCTTTCCAACAATAGCCACCTAGCCGCCACAATGGCTGCCAGAGCCACTTCATACAGCGGCCACTTCAGGCGGCATCCTTTCGAAAAAAAAAAAAAAAGGTTCGAGCACCATCATGAGACTGAGGCTTAGCTGTGGAGGGTTTTAGAGGGTGGGGTGGGGGCGGGTGGGCCGGCTTGCATAATGCTCATGAATATGAAAAGCCTTTGAACTCTGCCGTATGCCGCAAATCATGCAAGGTTGCAGTGCTGCCTTTGACTATGGGGGCGGGACAAATATTGATCTGTGAATGTGAAGAGAAGCCCCCCGGAGAGATTGATGCGGTTTGATGTCTGAGAGTGGTGTCGTCTGCCCTGTGTGCTTAATTCCCACCATCTCCTTAGGCCATATGGTTTACAATATTACTAATATGGTGCAGCATATGGCCGCTCCCTTGCCCATGGACTCCCCTTGACGGAAAGGAAAAATTCATTTAACGTTAAGAAGTTGAGGGAGTAGTAGCGCCGTTCATCTTTGATATTGTTGATTTTTACCCTCAAACTTTCTTTGCTAGCGAGCGTGCTAGACTGGATAAGACGATAATAAAATATAATATACTACACGGGCGAGAGAGTTCGAGTGTGTGTCGGTTTGATAGCGCGATGTGAAGCAGGCGGCTTTGCAACATACATCTGGCCGCAGATTTACCGCGGTTCCACCCTTTGTCGAAAACCGCCCGGGCTGAGGCTCTTCAGGCCCTTAATCCTCACAGTAAATTCAAATTTTAAATTTTTTTTTCCAATAGGCGCGGAAGAGGTGATTTCCCTCCACGGAGCAAATGTAGCACGAGGTATTGCGGGGAATGTCGAAAAATATTTCAGTGGACCACCCGTCAGCCGACCCATGGATTCTAAGAAAACTGGAATCGAACCACGATTCTCATCAGGGTTAATAAGATGCAGGGGGGAAGATACTTTGGTGACCGAACCTGTGAACCCTGTGGGTTGCCGAAACTCCTTTGCGGGAATTAATTTACTGTGCGGATTGAAAAGACTCCTAATTACCAATTGTCTGCCGTGTATTTCAGTGAACCACCTGACCCCCAATTACAATAGCGCCAATCAGAAAGAGGTTAATTCCGCCCGACAACGAATTTGGCCCGATCCATTCCGCCCCGGCTCTCCCTGCGGCCCGTCGAGTCACTTTGAAAAGGAAGCAAAATCTATTTTTATTGCGTGGCTCGGTCAGCGCACTACATTGTCTTCGCGCCGGTGTTTAATAGGACGCATTCATCAAAACCACTTTGCATCTCGCGTATCGCCATTAATGGCGGAGCACTAAATACCGCACTCCAGCACGGCGATCGTTCGTGTTGAGATGAGAGCAAATGGATTATGAACGCCACCCCGGGGCCGGGCTGTTTTTGCGCGGGTTTTTTTTTTATGTTGTTTTCTTCTGCAATTTGTTTATTTATCCTTGATGTCTTCACACCGTGATAATTAACGTACAGTGTGAAAGGATCGCTGTAAGTGCAAAACTGCTTTGTACGTCTTTATTCAAGCCTAAGTGGGGTTTCAAATGAACATGTTTACAGCAGGAAAGCATGGAAATGACATGGAGAAACCACAGCATTTCAGCACTTTACCTTAAAGGCCACCACTAAATATATATATATATATATATATATATATATATATATATATATATATATATATATATATATATATATATATAAACTGATCAGCCACAACATTAAAAGCACCTGTCTAATATTGTGTTGCTCCCCCTAGTGCTGCCAAAACAGCTCTGACCCGTTGAGGCATGGACTCCACAAGACCTCTGAAGGTGTCCTGTGGTATCTGGCACCATACGTTAGCAGCAGATCCTTTAA
The DNA here is from genome assembly GCF_960531495.2 of Zeus faber. Taxonomy (NCBI): domain Eukaryota; kingdom Metazoa; phylum Chordata; class Actinopteri; order Zeiformes; family Zeidae; genus Zeus; species Zeus faber. The sequence goes on along the minus strand of NC_137209.1, from coordinate 7,333,160 downwards.
GTCCTGTAAGTTGTGAGATGGGGGCCCCCATGGATCAGGCTTGTTGTTCCAGCACATCCCACAGATGCTCCATCGGATTAAGATCTGGGGAACTTGGATTCCAAGTCAACATCTTGAACTCTTTGTCATGTTCCTCAAACCATTCCTGAACATGTTTTGCAGTATGGCAGGATGCATTATCCTACTGAAAGAGGCCACTGCCATCAGGGAACACTGTTGCCATGAAGAGGTGAACTTGGTCTGCAACAATGTTTAGGTAGGTGGTATGTGTCAAAGTAACATCCACATGAATGACAGGACCCAAGGTTTCCCAGCACAACATTGCCCACTTCATCACAATGCCTCCGTCTGCCTGCCTTTTTCCACAGTGCACCCTGGTGCCATCTCTTCCCCAGGTAAACGACGCACTCACACCCAGCCATGCACATGAAGAAAAGAAAACATGATTCATCAGACCAGACCACATTCTTCCATTGCTACATGGTCCAGTTCGGATGCTCACGTACCCATTGTAGGTGCTTTCAGAGGTGGACAGGGCTCAACATGGACACTCTGACCGGTCTGCAGCTACGCAGCCCCATACGCAGCAAACTGTGATGCACTGTGTGTTCTGACACCTTTCTATCATAGCAGCTTTAACTTCAAAGCCTGCCTCTAATATAAGCCTGCTTCCATTAAAAGCCTGGTACCCTCTGTGGTTGAGGTAAATAAAGGCCCCGGTCACTATTTGAGGAAATACAGTACATCGAGAGAGAGAGAGGGACTTGAAGGAAGCCCAAGTATTGTCTCTGGAGTGTGTTTTCTGCTGAGCAGCAAAAGAGCATCTTTAATGGCAACGTGGAATGGGTGTGGCAGGGGTGTGACAAAGGCTTTGCTTTACTGTAACCCAGGAAAGTCGACAAGTCTAAACAATGACAGCCCGTCCTTGGGTTATAAATATATAATACGCCTCAGGTGGCACCAGGAGACAGCGGATTCTGATTGGCTTTAGTTTATAAATCATTCATTATGATTCACATCAATAATTAATATTCCAACCCAGCTTGAATCCTTTATGTAAATAGTGTCGCAAGTTGGAAGGTTACCATTGTAAACCTGCACCGGCAGCACTTCTTCAACTTTTGATCGCCGGCTTAACGGTGACATGTTTTTATTTATTGTGCCATTTTTCTTTCTGATAATACTAAAAAACATCTAGCAACAATAAAATCGAATATTTCACTCGCTCATCCACGGGGTGACTCCCGACTCCCGCGTAATTTGAAAGATTTGTTTGCTACAAACAAATCGTTTGTGAGTCTGGCATCGCTAGTTATGAGCGTGCCATTCGGCAATTGACATACACTGGTACTGAAATGCGTTGGGTGTTTTTTCATGAGAATTGACGCATTGATTGATTGATCGGTTGTTTCCCACATCCTTGCCTTGCTGCTGCAGCTGTTTCCTGAGAAAAGCAAAATGCTCCCTGTAAAGCCTTCCCCACAGGATTCGATGCAGTTGATTCAGTAACAGCAGGGCTGTCTGAGCACCCGCATTAACTCTGCAGGTTAAGGTTCGTCAGTCTGCTCAAGGCTTGTAATTTGGCTCTGGTCAGAGTTTTGGTCCAGATGGAGGGGAGACATTGAAAGGACTACCAACGATGTTATTCAAACACAACCGACCTGCCTACAGTACATTTTAGCATCATGTTGAAGGAGGCAAAAATGACATTATTTGATAATAGTGAACACGCCGACTTTGATTCAATGGCAAGAATATTCTATGAACAGATCCTCACAGATTCACACGGATTCTCATAATCTGTGGTTTAAATGATTAACATAGATGTAAATTCATCTTTGGATAGTTTTTTTTACGAGGTTCTTTGTGAATAACAGAATCAGAAATGATACAGTTCCCCAAATGTACACTGTTAGTGGGGTTTTCCTCTATTCATATGTGAATGGACCAGCTGAATCCTGATCCTAATCCAATATTACAAGATCATATCACCCATTCAATCCAAGTGCTTTAAGTTATTAGTCAACAGTTTTCTCTCAAGACACTATTGTTATTTATTATATAAACTATAAATCGAATTATGTCCAAGCTGAATTATGCCAAATCTGCTTTGCTTCTACTATTACACGTACACCTATGCATGAGAGCTGACTTGATTTAGAACTGCTGCTCCTCAAAAAAAGGTTGAAAACCTGTGGGCTTGTACAGAAAATCCAGCCGCTGCGAAAAAGGTCAAAGATGAGTAAAAACCTTGTGTTTAGCATCCATTAGGAGCTCATGTCAAACGCAGTTTTACCCACACTCAAATCAATCATACGTGCTTAATGACAGCCCCCAGGCTGCTGTCGCCAGACCATATGGCCTTTACCTACCGCCCAGTCCGCACTGGCCGCTAGCAGCTTGGACGCTCTGAACCAGGACGACGGGCCATGTAGTATCCTTGTTTGGCAAAAGCGCAATTTCATAGCTCAGTGTCTTCTCCAATATGTATTTTTCTTTGTCAATTGTCAGTTTTGAACTCGTGGTTGAAACTTCTTTGGCCCTCAAGGGCGATCTGGGGACTGAAGCCCAAACTAAGGCCAAATGACTTGTCTTGGCCCGACTTGAATTCTGCCATAATGGAGGCAATATGACCTACGCAGACCTTGCCCGAACTGAGGTTTGCTTGACAACATTTCATTGGTCCACTTCATTCAACATTCCCATTAAGAAAATATGCTTATCAAATGATATGGGTAAAATGGGCGGTCCTGGTTCACTAGACGGAGGGCCGAACCACCCTTGAACTGGGGCCGGGATGTCATTATCTTAAAAGTTTCACGGAACAACTTTCGAGTCGCAGAAAGACTTGGACGCGCACTTACATCTGATCTTTTTTTATTAATATTATGTGTGAGGAGCTTTTTGTCTCTCTCTACCACATTCACCATTACCATAAAGTGCCTCATTGTAAGTGATAACACGAGTGCCAGAGTGAAGCGGCCGGGCTGCGAAACCGCCGCTTTTGTCATGTTAATGTGGCCGCATATGACGCTTCTAAAAGGATTTACTGTACAGGGGCCCCTGTAAAATGGAATTGCAGTCTCATAAAATGCACTTTTAAAGAAATTGGGTGAGGGGGCAACTCTGGCCGGCGAATTCAACTTCTGCGGCAGGATTAAACGGAGCAGGAGGAAGGTGTGTATGTATGCGGCATGTGAGGTGGACAGAGAGCAGCCCGCTTACAAGGGGCTTATGATGTACTGTACACCCTTTCATCTTCGCACTCGCCATCGTTTCATTTCTAATACATTGAAAACAAGTCTTTTCCAGAACAGAATGACTCCCGCCGTCACCAAACACCACTACTGTATGTGCAATGGAGAGAACATGGACATACACATGTGTATTTGAGTTTTTCCAGCCTGTATCTGCGAGTGCAGGCGACATCCGTGTTTTGCCACTGAACTCAGTCAACACGCTTTTGCACTCGGGCATGACTGCAAGCTCCATGCATTGCGACAACAACTGTGAAGTCGATTCGGAGCGAAAGCCGCCCCTTCGCTCGTGTACCATTTCTAAAGCTTAAAACCAATTCCGGCAGCAATTCTTCACACTGGCTCACAGTGTACCTTTCATTAGGGCCACCTGCGTGGCAGTGGCTAAGTTGTGTACTCGGTTTGAGTCCATTTTACAATGTCATCCAGGTCTCTCTCTTTCCTTACACCAAAACGGTCGGCGGCACGGCGGGGCGTTACACAAGGAGATGCTACGTGACGCCTTTGAAAGAACCGCAGTCCTTGTCAATTTTCCAAATCCCCGGAACGGCATCCCTTCTCCCCGCTGTACGAGAGAGCGTTTGGAGGGCTCCCTGGGAAGGAGCTGCAGCTGCAGCCGCAGATACCGGGGCTCGAACCTTTCATAAGCGTCGCGTGTAAAGGGGTGGGTAAGTAAAAATAATGACTTCCTGCTACTACTAAGCTGGTTTAATAACGGATTCGGATCAAGGCGGAGAGGCCAATTTCTGTGTAAGAAATCAACAAATTGAAAAGCTTATTGGACGGTTTAGGGAACATCTATAAAGCACAAAGTAGCATCAGCAGAGTTAGAGATAAGAGTAGTTTTTTCGTTATTATTTATAAAAAACAAGGGGATGGACAGATGGATGGATGGATAGAAAGTGTGCAGGGGCTGGCTCTGAGAAATTCGGAAATTGAGACTTTTATGAGGTTGGACATCGGTGCGGAAAGCCTCTTCATCTCACCCTGGTGAGGGGTCCAACCTATATTCCCAAGGTCCAATGTTCCCAACAGCCCCATGCTCCCTCAGTTATATGTTGCATAATCTGATTATGATCGTTTACTGAATGTGGCCAGTGTTGCTCATCGCAGCACTCATTTAAACTCTGTTCATGTTTATCACTGTTAATAAAAGGTGTCTTTGAGTATCTTTGGATGCAGCTTGTCCATCAACGCCCCCCCTTTCAGATTTGATTGACTGAACTATCTGAAGTACCATCAGATGATGCGTTGTTGCTAATACACCCGAGGTACGGACGTCATTCTTCTTTTTGTGTTTCAGTTTGACGGAGGGAATATAGGCCCTGCGACCTCGGACTAAAAAGACACCTCCCCCACTTAACACGCACACACACACACACACACACACACACACACACACACACACACACACACACACACACACACACACACACACACACACACACACACACACACACACTGTGCTTTAGAACATCTCTGAGCCGGTTATCAGTCACTGCAGGGTCCATTGGAGTCTCACACCCATAAACCCAGAACATTATTATTAACACATATCAACGCTTTATTACCGCCCAGTCGATTCAATTCTAGGTCTCCAATTAACCTAACCTTTGTGTCTTTTGGAGTTGGGCGGAGCTGGAGTACCCAGGAGAAAATCCGCACAAAAGGTATCGAGGCCTCGGTTTGGGATTTCAATCGCGGGTTCGCGCACAGGAGCTGGAAGCTGTCTGAGAAGCTGCCTCGCTTACTGTATAAACGTATGCACTTGAAGTCTTATCGTATTTGTACTTTTTCTGAGTTTTCGCTGTCGTACAAAGCTGCAAAGGTGGTTGCAGAAACTTCTTCTTATTATTTTTTCAAATTGCACCGAAATGAGGGGGAATTTTTTCGCCTGGAGGTTTGGCCACATGTGATATGAATGGGTGGCTTTACACTGCCTTCTGAGCACGAGGAGTTAGCGTCTTAGTACGACTCCCCACACACACACACACACAAACACGGCCTTTTAACTGTTTTCCGTGGGTTGGAAAAAAAGCTTGAGCGTTTTCCTAACCACCTCCAACACCTTAAGACTTCTCACTCACCCCTTCTCCAGCCTCTTTTACTTTCCGCTCACTCCTTTTACAGCCCCTCCTCCCTCCCTTCACAGCCATTTCATGCATCATTTCTCTGTTTAATTGCTGCTGGCAGAGGCTTTCTCCATATTCCCCCTACAGCTCGGCGTTCCCCTGGTTTTATGCTGTTTTAGCCCGGTGCTATTCAATTAGCCCTCGGTGGAGAACCAGGCGAGGGGGCGGCGGACTCTTTTGGGCTCTCAATCAGGTTCGCCCTGGACCCTTGCCAAACATGGGGGCCCGTCGACGTTAAACTAAGCATTGCAGGGTTTTTGTGTCTGTAGATGGAAATACTTTCCGGTGTCTTCTCCTGCACGCGGAGACGATGTACCGCACATGTAAAGACAAATAAAGTACGGAATTGTGCCTTTCGGGATACGAAAGCTTTGACATGCCCACGGTACCCTATGAAAGCCAAGTTAGTTTCCAGGAGGTCCCCAAAGAGACACTAGCACCTATTTGAGAATGTACCACAATGAGTGTTTGGATCACGGAAGTTTGGACGAAATCGTATCCGGCAATAAAACATGTTCTGATTGGCACCACAGCAAACACAAGTTCCTATCAAATGGTGTCTGTCGATTCCTCCGTGTCAAATTGATGGTCCTTGATTAAAAAATACAAAAAAAGAACGTTAAGAATCTCTGCCTAGGGCACCGCCACGCCGTTGTACCCCTTGAGGAACAATACCGCACTTGATTTTTTAAGAGCGGACACAAAAACACCAAAGATTTTTTGATTTTTGTAGAACTGTGAAGTACCGCGGAAATTAGGGCTTTCAATGGAGTCTTTTGGGAACTCAATGTTTTAGTATTCTGCGCGGCAAAGTGCCCATTGAATCGCGGTGAGGCAGCCGGGAGCTCCATGAGAGCCTCATTCTCTATTTCCTTATTAGGCTATTATGTTTGGCGGGCGCTAAAACAACTGGGTGGTGGTGGCGGTGGTGGTGGGGGGATCGGTTTCCATTGAGACTCAGTTTGTCCTGCCTTTGACTAAGTGATGCGCGGTGAAAAACAAATAATGAGGAAAAAAAAACCCCACCAAAGTAAAAAGCCATCACCAAGTTATGGAACAACGTTCAACGTTCGGGATTTTGATTCGCTGGTTAAAAAGCCAGAGCGCCATATTGTTTTTCGGGGGGGGGGTCATTGTTTCCCTTGCCAGAAACGACGAGTTTTGTGCATTATTTTTCATCATGCCTTGTGCATAAATATTTAACACCCCGGCCTCCATAACGCCGCGCCTTTATAAAACCCACGTAACAGCGTCACAATAGCCCGAATACAACCTGAATACATCAAGCTGCGAGCACCGCATATATACGCCCCCAGTCTGGGCCGTTTCTAGGCCGGGTGCACGCTTGTGTCCGCGCACACACAAACACACACACACACACACACACACGTAGAAACACAACACACCCACACACACACACACACACACACACACACACGCACACACACAAAAACCCACTTACTGGAACAAACATGTTAATCAGAGGGACGAAATAACACAAGCACACTGCTTATGCCTGATGCTTAGCAAACACACGCGCACACACACACATACACACACACACACACACACATAGGATGGAGGGATCCACAGTAATTATCAGGCCGTTAATGATCGTTGCGCCCCAACCGCTCATTACGAGAGCTTTTTTCCAGGTTCCCGCCGAGGCCATGAGACCACTTATCACTCACAGCACCTCTTGATGGGCCTCACGCAACCTCCTAAGCAACCAAAGCGTCTGGAATGCGGAATCCAAGCCCTATATCATCGGAAAGCTGAAGGCTGAACAATATCGGTCCGTCCGATCAGTTACAGCCAGAATAGCGGTTGGTCAGAGCGAGACCAAATTTCACGCTAAAAGTGAAAACTGTTGGTATTAATTTGGAGATTTGGAGATTCGGTTGTTGGTCCTCCTGAAAAACAATGGGTCAGAAAAGTCGGTTCAGCTCTGAGTTGTGAACGGGACTCTGGGAGTCATTTCATTTTGGCACAATTATTTATCTTGCTGGGATGTGGAGTGTAAATCACTCACATTCAAAATGAATGATGCCAAATGCCTTGGCCTTTTTGTGCCCTGGACCTTCATTTAATCCTCTGTAATTATTTTTGGTTTGTGAGTCGCACTTTCGCTGTCACGGTTTTCACTCCTTTGCCGGAGTGACTCCTGACTCCCGAGTCATTTAAAAGATTTGTTCGCCGCGACATAAATTGTTTGCGGGTCTTGCATCACTATCTATGATCACTAGGCCGCAATAATTAACACAGTCTACAGGTTTCAGACGTTTTTAGTGGTGATCAGGATAGTGGTTTGGTGTCGGGGGGATTATTTCATCACGAGAAGTGCGCTGCGGCAGAAAGAAGTTCGGGAAAAACTGTAATCAATCCCCAGCAGAGGCATCTCCACAGCCATTGCCCCCCCTGCCCCCCTCCTTTCCCTCCAATCCCAGGTACTTCACTTATTCATTCCTCTCTCTCTCTCTCTCTCTCTCTCTCTCTCTCTCTCTCTCGCACTGACCCCTGTCACCAGCCCTGCCCGGAGCTTTTCACATGGAGATGGAAAAGGGTCAATGACGCCAGTCCCCCGCATCATGACGAGGTGTCATCGTCCAGGGGTTCCATTCCCGCCAGGGGCGCTGTTGGCACCGTGCTCCGGGCGAGTTATCTCCCAAATACTAGCCTTTCTGTGTGGAGTTTGCATGTTGTCCCCGTGCTCACATGGGGTTTCCTCCACCTAACACCAAAAAACATGCACACATCATCGTCTGACCAGCGATGGACACTCGTTGCCAGGTCCCCGGGCGCGTCGACGAATGCTGCCCACCGCTCCTGGCTGCCCCCTGCAGGAAGGACAAGCCAGGATGGGTCAAATGCAGAGGCCTCATTTCACCGGCCACCACCCAAAAACACATGTGCATGTGTGTGATGTGTCATGTGACGATTCTTAATTCTTAATTCCTCACCAAAATGAGAGAATCTGTGTGTGCGTGCGTAAGTGCGTGTGTGTGTGCATTGTCCACCACCTCATTTGAAATGTTCATAAAATCTTTGTTTTGTTTTTATATAGATAGAGGTGTGTGTGTGTGTGTGTGTGTGTGTGTGTGTGTGTATGTTAATATATTTAAATAGGGTAATTATACTATGCACGTCGTTGTGATATAATTTAATTCTGATGAATAGGATTCCCAGTCTTACTATTTGGCCATTTAGAATAATATATATGGATTATTTGCATTGGTACATATGTAACTCATTAATATAACTATTGTATTGAATTATTTGTTATTGACTATTTTCTCCTGTAATTTGTTTTCCTGAGCACCCATCCTAACACACATAGCGACAGGAGGCCAGGGGGGTCTCGGGGAGCATAAAGAAGACACCGCCGAGCTGAATTTTTAAAGCGCTGAGCTGTGATTTCTTGGGGGAGGGGGCGAGCTAGCCCGGCATGCCTGCGAGTAATGGACTTGTACCCCCTGCTGGAGCTTTGGATAGACGTGACGCGACGCTATTTGTCAACCGCCGCTGCTCGGAAACGTTTTTTTCTGAGGATTTTGGGTTTCATTTAAACGCGCCCCCCCCCCCCCAGGTTATAACCAGTCCACCGTGCATTCTTAGGGTATTACAGGTGGCTGAAAGTAACTATTACAGGTACTTTGTTACTGTATTCAAGTACTTTTTTTCAAGCGTCTGTCTGTAGTGGTGGTGCTACAAGGTCGGTGAAGCATTTTGCTCAGTGAATGCATGACAAAGTGTAGTGTTGATATTAGTTTGGTTGCAATTTGGTTGAGTCGATCGATTCAGCCTGCGGGGAAGTTCGGAAGAAGGCTGAGCAGACATCTTTGTTAGTTTCTCCGTGTGCCTGAGCTTCAAATCAAGAGGGGAGGAAGCTGGAGCACCTCCAAAAAAAAACTTGTGTTTATTTTTGATTCTCCAATCCAAAAACCCAAGAGGTTTACTCCAAACTAATACCCCTTTCCCACTGCACCAAAAACCCAGTAACACCCACGAACATCGACCGGCTAATTTTTGCCCCTTTACCTGCCCGATGCGACGCGCGTTGAAATCCCGGATGCTGGTGCATAAATAGACCGGAATATCCCTGCATCATTTCATCTCCCATTTAGAATCCAATAACAGAAGTTATTGACTTATTTCCGCATTGGGGACCATGAAATGTTGTGAGTGTTGGGATCGCACCGTGGAGACCACAGCGGAGAACCCCCACTGCTCCTGCATCTACCGTAGGGTTGGGTGGTTCATGGACGATCCGATTCTTTCGAATGGCTCAAAATGCATTAATATATATCTTTTTTTCAATTTTTTTTACAATTTCATGTCGTCGTTGGTTTTAGTCGCTGTCTCCTTTACTGTTATGTTCCCAATCACACTGGCACCATGAAACGCCCCTTTTCCGGCGTGTTTCGTGACGTCGAACGTGACGCGGCCGAAAAAATTTTCTCCTGGCAATGGGAAAGGTGTCAATCGCCTGCTTTAAATGTTGTTGTGAAAACGGTGTAAGAGCTCTGTTTGCTGTTACGACAGGAGAGGAATCCCGAGAAGACTGGAGAACCCCCAATCGCATACCTGTCAACATTGGGCTTTGGGTGGGAGTGACTTCGTGAGTGGTTTCGTTCAAATATCAAATATATCAACATCATCTACAATAAAAACACACTGGTTTTGTTCAGAGACACAGGGAGTGGGGACCCGTAGCGGATTGGGCAGCGGTCAACGAAGCGGAGATGGGCGGTGCCGCCGAAATGGTTAAAAATAGGGGGAATTTACTGGAAAATAAACAACCACGAAGTCAGCGGGAAAGATGGGTAAAAAATGTTAGAATCCCGGGAAAAAGGGGAGGGCTGACAGCTATGCCCAAACATTTTGTGTTTCTGGCCAGTTATTATTCTCCAAAAGTCTTTCCTGTTCTTACAGAAGGAATCAAAAGGAAATTGTTGTCGAACCGCCATGATCACGCACTCCATGAACCTCTGAAGGAAGAGAAGGGTCGGGGGCAAACAAAAAGGGCCAACCGGAAAGGGACAAATTTGTCACTTTCTTCGCCCAAAATCAAGTCACTGGTTGCTGGAGATTCTATCACAACGGGGGGGGGGGGATTTGGAGACGATTGGAGCACCAAAACACCAGACACCAAAAAACGCGAGGGTTTTTCGGGATTCAATCCCCTGGGGGCAGGTCAGGTCAGGCCTTCAAAGGCTTATGGAGTTGACAAGTCCTAATGCACACTGGGATCTGTAATAATAATAATAACAATAATAATAATAATAATAATAATAATAATAATATGAATAATAATATGAATAATAATATGAATAATAATATGAATAATAGTTTGATAGTTTTGTGTCACTGTATTTGAAGTAAAAAGCTCTGGGTACTTCTTCCACCCTTAATAACGATAAAAAGTGTAGTCATCATAAAGTTGCATTAAACGATCCCTCTATCACGGTAATGAAAGAGAATCTTTCCGTCTCCTATTTCATTTTCTGAATAATTCCCGACACGGGAAAATAAGTTTTGTCGTAATTTGCATTGCAAGCTCAACATCGTCCTCATGAATATCTTTTCGTAAGCATAGATAGCCGCTAAAAAAACCCGCTCATATTATTGTCCCTGCTATTTATATTTGTGATGAGAGCCCCAAATAATAATGAAAAGTAAAAGTAATAAATTGTCGTGAGCCCGGGCGGTAGCCTGCGAGCCCGAGCTTCTGAATGCTAATTGACTTATTTGCATCCCGTTCGTTTTAATGGAGGATGTCCGGTTTTGCGGGAAAATTGGATTCAAACAGTCATTATAATTTTTTTCTTTTTGTGAAGATATGTCACCTGCGGGTAGAGCGGCTCCTTCGTCTTTCTTTCTTTTTTTTTTTTTTTGTCGCAGAGTTTAATATAGAAATGACTCCCGTCTCTCCCCCCATCGCACATTTAAACATACACACCTGTCGATAGCACTAACAGTTTTACTTCCGTAAATAATGAATAGGATTTTTTATTTTTTTCTTGTGGCCCGAGGCCACTCGCTCAACAACAAAAAGAATAAATCCCGGCGCCGTCTCGGCGGTGGAACCGTGCACGTGAAGGAGGGTGCACGCGAACGGTGAGGCAGTTTGGGTAGAGCTGGCTCATTCAGCACGACACTGTGGGGGCCGATACATTTTTATTGCCCGTGTCAACCCCCATGCAGATGAGAAGCTCTCTCTCCAGGGTTACTGTACACTTTTACTTTTCTTGCTGACGCTTCGCAGGAGAGCTGAGTGTCACAATATTGATTTATTTTATTTATATATATATTTTTTCCGTGCTTCCAGTGCCTTCCATGTTACATTTTTTATTTATTCTATATATTTTATAAATATATAATTTTTTTTAACATTTTTATTTCATTTACTTTTTTTTGCTATTTGGACATTTTTGGCTCTTCATATTTGTATTTATTTATTTATTTAATTATTGCATTTTGTTTCTTTTTTACATATTTGGCTATTTATTTTATTGCTATATTTTTCCTTTTTTTTAAACGCATTCCTAATTTTGTATTAAAATTATTTATTTATTGGTATTTTTGGTATAATTGGCTTTTTTATGCATGCACCAATCCTTACCAGGACTGATGACTAGTTTTAGTATATAATAAAATGATGTAGCATAATATACTGTGTGTGTATATATAATAAACTTCCCCTTACAACACCAGCCGAACCTCTGATGACCCACCGCTCCCTCAAACATTTAGCCGGGGCTTTAATAGACAGACTGCATCGTAGAGGTCGCCATTTCTGATAAGTAATTATAATAAAGTGCATTATAATAAACCGTGGCCTCACTGTACATGGTCGCTGGTGACAGTGAAGCTCATGCGTAATTCAAGCCTTAGTCCTCTTTACATTTTCCAATCTATGCAAGCGGCGCCCTCTGGGGTCACAGAGTTTGGCGGTCACACTGCTGGGTCTAACACCATTAAAGTAGCGACGGAGTCCAAAGGGTCGCTATGGCCGGTCGCTAACTTTGATGCTTTCCAGGCCTTGAGGATTTGTAGCCGTGGTAATAAAAGGTCCATTCACTGGTTGTTAGCTCGTCAGGTGTAGGGGGTGGACTCCTTCCATTACTCATATTTATTTTTCGTTCGAGGCTGTCACGTTTTTATTTCCACCAAGAGGCGACGAAACCAGCTTCTTTCAACCACTAGTGTGATGGGAAAAGGTTTCAAATTCCACTTAAGGTATGATTCATCTTGGAAACCAACTCTTGCGTTGCAAGATCAAAATTGCAAAGCTGCAATAATCCATATAATTCATCAGTTCCGGCCTGAATAGCGGCTGTGTTTATCAGAACAAGCTCAAGTTTCTCTCCGAAGAGGAACTATTGGTATCGGAAGATTCCACTCTCTTTATTTTGAGATTCAGTCCCCGACTCGTGCCTCTGTAAAGAGCCGTACAATTTTCACATTCACAAATGCTCCCCGTTCGTTATGAATTATGGACTGTTTGCTGAACCGTTTTCCCCTTGGATGTCCTCACTAATTATTTTCAGTGACTCCAAACTCCTGAGTCATTTAAAGAATGTTTGCTCTGAACGAATCCCGCCTCACTAAATACTAGTAGGCCATAATAATATGCACGGTCGTGTACCCTATGCTTGACGTTTTTTAGTGGTTATTTATAATACAGCAGTGTGCCGTGGGAATATTTAATTGCTAAAAGTGCCGCGGCAGAAAAAAGTTGGTAAACACTGACGTAAACCGCGAGGAGTCCGAAGGCCGAGCCTCCGACTGGCGAGCCGAGCCCAGCCGAGCTGAAAGATAGGATTCCTCTGCTGCTGGAGATTAGAAGCCCAGGGCGGGGGAAGAAGGGAAGGGGTAAAAACAGGAAAAAGGGAAGCAAACGAGCGAGACGGTGTTAGCGGCCGGTCAAAAATGGCCGTTTGACTGTAAATAGGATCTCCCCACAGGGGGCTCCACTCCACACTTCCCTTTGTTTGGCCTCCAGTCGCTCGTAGCGCTGAGAGAGACAGATTAGAGCCCAAGTGAAGGAATCCTATCTTCCTGCTCCACAGCTGGGACTTATCTCCCAAATCGGAGTCTGCGTGAACCTTGTATTTGTCCGTTTGTTTTTTTGTTTTTCCCCTCTTCCGGAGGCCTCGGCTGTGTTGACGGTGTGAAATTGGTGAGTAGGTTGGGAGTGTTTTTTTATTTTTCCCTATTTTTATTTCATTTTTCCCATCGTAGGGATCGCAAAGTAATTGGCTCGAGTGGTTTCTTTTCTCTCTCTCTTCCCTCTCAGCGCTCAGGCATCCATTCCCGTTGTGAGGAGTTGTCGTCTTTTTGTAGGTTGTCTGGATGCGTTTAGACGAAAAGCGGACTCATTAATCAAAGTGCGGCCCTAGAGGGGACACATATTCGGCTACATGAACTTGGGCGGCGGCTGAGTGGGAAATGATTAATATACCGTGAGGAAACAGGTGAATAAGCCCTGATTACTGTCGGAGTAGATCAATGATAAAGATGGCTTGTTATTTTTGTTTCGTCGGGTTTTATTTGTCACTGTTGCACGGCGACGTTCTCGGACAGTTTTTCCTGCTCGTCGGACTTTGGTAGCGCTTTAAAAGTACCGACCCCCGTGCGTAACACGTAAAAGCCCGACAAAAACAAAAAAGGATAATGTGTAATTTCCATAATACACCTCGCATTTTAAAATCAGGTGTCGTTAATAATGAGCACTCGTGTTTGAAGGAGCGCTTCATTAGTGTGAATGAGCGTGTGATTGCCCGGGCTTTGATGTGACTTCAAATAAAAAAAAAAAAAGGAACGGATCGGGGACGGCTAATGAGGTTCTGGGGAAAAGAGGGTAAAAAAAAAACAACAAAAAAAAAAGGCCGCCGAGTTCAGCAAATGTCAGCGCTTTCTTTTTTCCGACGTTGAGAGTTGAAGAGAGTTGACCCCAGACTCCGTTTGATGTGATGCGGCCCCAACTTCCGGTGGAGCCTTTTGACACCTTGGCTGAACAAATGGGGAGGAGGTGGGGTGTGCTAAATGGTACATCGTGGCTAATAAGCTAGCCCGCACAGACCGAATAAAACTGAACAAACCTGTGTGCATTTGTGTCGACTTCCGTTGGCGAGCGTGTTTCATCGCATAGCCAAATTATCCCTGCTGCCGCGTCATTGGAAGAAAATGACTGTTAGGCTCACTGTTTCGGAACGGATGTGAGGCCATAAGCACAAGAGATCAGTCCGAAGGCAAACTTATTCGGCAGGGCACCAGGGACCAGGACAGGGGATCGGAGTCCAGGGAATCAGGCAAGGAATCAGAGTCCAGGGAATCAGGCAGGGAATCAGAGTCGAAGGAATCAGGCAGAGAATCCAGGCAGGTTTGGAATCCAGGAGGTTTGGACGGAAGGTGCTGAAACAGGTAGTCGTGCAGGAAAGCTCAGCATAATGTAAGAGACAATCTGGCAGAGAACAAAGGGAAGAGGACTGGCATTTATACTGAGGGACTAACGAGGGATTGAGCTGCCGGCAGGGGAAACCGGGTGGAGGGAAAGGAACGACAACAAAGCAAAAGGGAGTGGGCGGATCTGAGATGACATGAGGTTAGTGGTTACTGGGAGATTGGGAGGATTCACAATTTCCATCCCGATTCATCATTGTGATGAAAGGATAGATTTATAAAACTTTCTTCCAGATTCGGTTCTTGCCGATTCACTCGGTAAAAAGAGTCGTGCGATTTTTTTTAAACTTCGCCTCCTCGTTCGTTTGATCTCCACGGGTGACGTTTCCTAAAACATCAAAAAATGTGATTTTCCTCACCTCCATCCGCATCTATATTCCCGTCGATCCATGTTGTATTTTGACCACCAACCACCCCACCCCACCCCCCGTCTTTTCGTTGTCCAAACAAAGAGACGAATAAATGACGGCGATCCGGCATTGGCTTCTAAATGTGGCACCTGCGTGTTTTTAATGGCGCTATGCTAATCAGCCGCTGCGGCGCGAGCGGATGCGGCTCCTGGATGAGAGAGGGGAGCCTAATTAATTTTCAGATTCCGGCTTTGATGTGTCTAATTGCTCTAAGCTTCCCCGACTTCATTAGTCAGCTTCCTCGGTGGATGCTGGAGTTGGGTCCCTGCAGTTCACCGACAAGAGGTTGCGCTTTATTTATTTTTATACCTACCTGTGTATTTTTAAAGCCCTATTTATTTTAAGACGGTGTTAAAAAAAAAACAACAAAAAACAAAACCACCACTCCCTCAGGGGGTTAACTCAGCGTTGTGGAAGCGAAGCTGTCGCTGCCTCGCTCCTTTGAGAACGAGCCGGCGCCGCCCCCCCCACCCGGGTTCCGACACCGCTCCGCCCTGGAGTTTCGTTCGGCCCGCTCCCCCAAACCGCTTGCGAAACGGACATATTGCGTTTTTGTGTCGCCGGAATAGTTTGTGGAATTGGCTTCGCACCCTGGCGACGTTTAGGAATCATCGACCAATCGATGAAGCGACACTCAAAGTCGGGCTCGGGAGCCAGCGCTGCTATAGCAGAAATGAACCCTCGGCCATTAAATATCTACAGAAGAGGAGGCTTGGCAGCTTTCCTCTTAACAGAAGGCCCTGAAAATGAAACACAAATGAAAAATATAAAACGATTGGGGTGATGGCTTCTCTAACCAATCTGTTCTTTTGGCCCGGAACCTGTTTGTTTTTTTGGGCTGTCCATGGCAGGATACTGGCGGTACGGTTATTTCAATCAAACGAACTGAGCTCCTTCATCTTGACAATGGCAATGACGGACAATAGGATGTGTTTGGCAGTGGGAGATGCTATTCAATGCTAACGTAGCTGCTCAAATAGCCCCCATCTAGAGGAAGCTTCTAGCAGATGAACATCGAAATTGGGAACGGACAGGAGGGGAAGCGGACGGACCTTTTTTGATTTCAAATTGACCCGTTTCATGTCAATGGCTTGAACATCGACCATCGCCCACCTTGACCAAAATGTGTCTTTCACTCTAAACCGTGCATGAGTTCTTACTTCTGCCCGAGCAATGTGACCCAACCTGATTAAAGGGGTAATCCGTAAAATGATTTTGCAAAAAAAAAAAAAGAAATATGTATTTGATAGTCTTCTTAGCCAACCCCAAGAATTAAAAGCCAGCGGGCGTCGTCTGGTCATGAAAGGGAATAGCGGGATATAAAGAAGGAACATTTGCAGTCAAATGTACCAGGCATGACGATGTCCTCAAAAGTATTAACAGCGACGATAGAATATTCATGAGTCAGCAGAAGGAGGTTGAGTCGACATGCCTGCGGTCGCTCAGCGGTGAACTGCTGTTGCAAATGGCGATGCCGGGCCCGCAAACGACTCGGTCGCAGCGAACCACTCAGTTGTCAGGGAGAAGAAGTACTGTGAGCTTTTTACCTCAGTTAAAGTACAAATTCGCACATACAAAGGTGACTCTCGTGAAAGTACAATGTTGATGTTTCTGCACAAGTCTTTCTTAGTGCAGATACTTGAAAAATGTACTTGAGTACTTCTTGGTTTCCACCACTCGGGTAAAAAATAGAGCTGAAACGCATGAACGAGTCAGAAAATCGAACAGATCTTTTCACCGAGCGAATCGTAAAGCGGCGGATCTCCGAAAAGAGCGGAACTTTTCTATCGTCACCCGCAAATGCTGTATAGTGGCTCCTTTTCCTGGTTCTTTTGTCGTTTTGTCTTCTGGCGATCTTCTTCTGGAGATTTAGAGACGGCAGCACCGGCTGAGGTTACTCATTCAAGGGTCCTATGCATCCTATTTAGACTTGGACTCCGCCACATTGCGTCCAAACTGACAACCACGGTACTCGACAAACTCCTAAATGAGAACATCAACCGTTTAATGGAAGAGCCGGAAAAAGAAAGGAATGACTACGAGTGCTGGCGGCGCTGTGTTTTCTTGTTTTTTTTTTGTTTTTTTTTATTTGGGGGGGGGGGGGGGTTCATCTGGGATTGTGTGAGCTTGCCTCATTAGTGGGTTTGTGGATGCGCCGTGCTGTGTCTCGGGGACTTGCTGACTTGTAGAAACACCTTTCTCTTACCCTTTAGGTTTTGTTTTCCTTCCCTCCCTCCCTTCCTCCCTCCCTCCCGCTCTCCTCCCCTCATCTTGCTCTCTTCCCACAGTCCACTTAGCACCTTTGAAAACTCCCACAGACAGATTGACCTATTCTGGTCCGGCCGGTCCGCCCGCACGGGGTCGCTTTCTGCACCCGGAAACGAATAGTTGGTTTATTCTCCTCCTCCCCCCGGATCTTTTTTGGGGTCATAATTTAGTGATGCAAAAAAATAAAATGTAAGCAGAGATAATTTAAAGGGATGGGACTGATTTGGAAGCGTAGCCCGATTATTTACTAATGATGATGTTGATTGGTAGAGTCCTTTCTCAGCACAGTCCATACTAGTTACCCACAAACCAATGCAAAGTCGCTTGGGTCGAGTGTGTGTGTGTGTGTGTGTGTGTGTGTGTGTGTGTGTGTGTGTGTGTGTGTGTGTGTGTGTGTGTCTCTCTCTCTCTCTCTCTCTCTCTGTAGCCTCTCTCCCTGTGTGTCTCACTCCATCTCTTCCCTCTCTCTCTCCGTATGCGCGTGTGTGTGTGTGTGCGTGTGTGTGCGTGTGTGTGCGTGTGTGTGTGCGTGTGTGTGTGTGTGCGTGTGTGTGTGCGTGTGTCACAGTTTCTGTTAGAAAAGAATTGATGGCAGCCAACGTGTCCTGGAAGATTTCAATTCCCCGAGTTTGTGGTGTTGTCCGTCTTCGTCGGGACGTCCCGTCGACATATTTTACAGCATGACTATTAACCGTCTGCTTTGGGTCAGAACTTAAATATATCAAAAAAACTAACAAAAAAACCCAACTATGGACGTATGTGTCCCAGCGACACATCATCTTTCTGCTTCTCCTCTCAGTTTAGGACGCTGCCGCTCCCTGTGCACTGTGTTGACAAGCGTAACCTGCGGGCGGGGCTGCTCTCATGGCGACAAACGTGATTGTTCAGAGGTGAAAGGTCAGAATCAGATCGTCCAAACTGATTGGCTTTCTGTTGCGACTTGCCCAGCGCGGGAGTGAACAGATCTGCGGATCTTATCGGTATCGAAGTGGTCGAGTCTATTTTATTTCAACATAGAGGGGAAAAAATATGGCGATAGATATTGTTTTATCGCCCAAAACGAATTAAAATTGTGCTTAGAGGGAATTATTTTTTTATATCATATTATAAATATGTCCGACATGAACAGATTTTCCTGGTCAAAAACCGGCAATTACTGGATAACGGAAACTCTGGTGTGTGTGTGTGTGTGTGTGTGTGTGTGCGTGCGTGCGTGCGTGTGTGTCCTCTCTTTGTCTATATCGGCATTGGAATTGCCAGGGGACACCATTCGTGACAATAATTATAAACTGCATCCGTTTTTGCCGATGTATCAATAGTTCAGGTTGCCATGGTAATGCATTCCAGTAGCTTACTGGCACAGCACGCAGAACATGATTCATAACTTGTAAATTGCCTATTTAATTGTAGCCCGCTGCTTTGGTTAAGGAACAGGCCGTACATTTTGTATCCGTTCTTTGACTTGCGCCCCTACGTTATTAGTGTTATCTGGTCTTTACAATATCAATAATCCATCGGTTAACAAATACATCCCTGCAGCACCCGTTTATTAAAGGTTTGCCAATCTGACACACTGGTATGCCTCTGATTGGTTTCCTATTATTCCATCTTTTAAAACGTATTCCATACCAATAATAATAATAATAATAATAATAATAGTATTAATATAATATTTATAATATTAATATAATATTATTATTATTATTATTATTATTGATAATAATAATAATAATAATAATAATAATAATAATAATAATAATAATAATAATAATTTACACACATAATTTACATATACCACCATTCTCCATTAATAGAACACTAATAACCCTCAAATCCGACCTCCTGGGTAACCCCTGTAACCTAGGTAACCTCTGATCCTCCATTTAACCCGAGCGGTCAAGTGGCTAACAGGAAGTGAGCCATTTAATAACAAAAAAAAAATCAATTATTTGCTTTGTTATCGCTATTTATCGTGTCTGAGGAGTGACTTTTTAACAAACGTCGTCCCGACAAAGCCTCTGTTTGAGCCCCGCAGCATAGCCTAGCTTCTCTGGCTAGTTGAAGATGGAGGGCAGGGTTTGGTTGTCGGGGTTGCGCCCCGCTGATCCATTATCCATCCGCCCTCGGCGCTCCGGGTAAAGCAATCTCTACATGGAGATTGTCCTTATTGAGCCGCCCACAACAGCCACACATTAGCATGCTAATCTGCTGAAGCACTTTGTTTATATAACCCCGCCCCCACCAACAAATTAATAGAATACACATGTCGGCACCAAAGAGAGACAAATACAAATAAACAAAAAATCCCAATAAAAGAATATTGACGAGGTATAATTTGAAATCGAAATATAATTGGATATGTCGGTACGATATTAACAACAACAACAACAGCAAATATAGCTGCGGTCATCAATACACAGCGTCCAGTTTAGTCGCGTTAGATGAGTATTACAGTTCTCCCGATTCTGTGCAACGTAGCAGGAGTGACAATGTTTTTCGATTCTCACAACCACGACCGCAACATCCCCTTGTTTCATCGATATTTTCGTCTTCTGAACTTAAATCCGCATTTCCAGTATTATCGCTGAACAGTCGGCTCATTATTGTCGTTGGTGGTTTTTGGATCTTCTTCAATTTTGGAAAGAGGGTTATTCCATCCGTTGTTCAGTTCTACGTCCTTATACCACTTCACGTCATGCATTCTGAAATTCGCCAGTGCTCTTTTTTATTTTATCTGTGCGAACATATCGATATTATTTACGATGGCCTTCGTAAGTTAACTTCCTCTTGTGTCTGACACGAATCAAGGTCGTTATCATCACATCTTGGAAGTTCATTTGTAACATCGGTGATAACTGAAGGCACAAATGTGACTGGTCCATGGACGCCATTCTGTCCACCTTTGGGGTAAAGCTAGTATTTTCATGTTATGGAATATTCCTTGCAGTTAAGTGCTGTTCCACTGAGTTTGGTGGAATATGATCTAATGATACATATGAATATGATCTAATCTATTTGCGCAGTCAAATTGATTATTGTTTCACGTCTTTGCTACGGCTGCTGGCACAACTTGAACTATCATGTGGATCTTTCAGTTCCGTGGGGCAGTATCTGTGTCTTTCGTAAAATGTATAATATATAATATTAGAAAAAGTATAGTATATGTTGTTGCTACTGGATGATTCCTAGTGTTGACAGTGGTGGCAGTAACATCTGTAACATCTGTCTGTAGTCCAGTATCCTCCCGTAAAAAGTGTAAAAAGTGGCTTCCAGCACAAAGTTCAACGACTCTGTGTAAATAATTGAATATCATTTGATTAAAAGCTCAACAGCTAAGCAGCAGGGTGTTCCAACCGTGAACCGGAATATATAAATAAATTAAATCCAGCCGTAGATCATTATGGATTTAAAGATCATTCACCTGTAAGCACATGTAACAGCTGCTCTCATTGGCCCGAATGAAATAATGTCTAAGGGAAGAAGAAAAAAAAGGTGTAGCCTGTGGAATACTCGGGGAGAAAGGAGAAAGTAACAGATTACATGGGATACGTACGTAGATACGTAGATAGATATGTGAGTCTGAGTATGAACACACCCACAAGTACCAAATAAATTTACAGTCGGATTAGTGTGAAGTGGAAGATGTACTCAGAGCTTTTTATATATGAAAATGGAATTACTTAAGTAAATGTAAAAGTATTAGAAGTGGGAGTGCTGCTAACAGGTTCACTGATATAAAGGGTTACAACCAAAACCGGCAAATAACCCCCTCCAAAAAATTACTGATCCTGATTACAATTAGCAAAATATATAGCATACTGTAGGTAGAATCATATTCATTTACAAATAAAAATATGAATACATATTTTCCCTATAAGTAGCATGACTGTGTTAGAAATGTAATAGCGTAAAAAATACAGATTTATGAGAAATGTAGTAAAGTAAAAAGTACATATATTTGAAAAATAATCGAGTAAAAAGTTACAAATATCAAGTATACATACTTGATGGATGTTTTTTGTAGTCTTGTGCTTCGCTACTTTCCACAACTTGTAATCTGTTACTTTTCATCAGTAGTAATCAGTTATTATCACCACTTACTAGTTACGTTCACGAGTAATCTGTTACTTTCACAAGTAATCAGTTACTTTCGTAAAATAATCCGTTACTTTTGCCATTGATAACGTTACATTTGCTGGTAATCCGTTACTTTTACTACTAATGTTGTTACTTTGCGCAACGTGCAAAAATAATGATAATAAAAATTCATGTGTTCATGTCTTGTGGTTATATCATCCGATCTGCGGCCGTATGTCTTGGACACTCGGTTGAAGAGAGGAGCAGAGCTGTCAACTGATCACCACCTGGTGGTGAGTTGGATCAGATGGCGGGGGAGGCTGCCAGACAGACCTAGTTAACCCAAACGTGAGGTGAGGGTTACCTTGGAATGCCTGGTGGATGCCCCTGTCCGCGAGGTCTTCAACTCCCACCACCGGAAGAATTTTTTGCGCATCCCGGGGGAGATTGGGGACATGAAATCCGAGTGGGTCATGTTCAAAACCTCCATTGCAGGGGCGGCTGCTAGGAGCTGTGGTCGGAAGGTAGTCGATGCCTGTCGTGGCGGCAACACAAGAACCTGGTGGTGGACACCAGCGGTGAAGGAAGCCGTCAAGCTGAAGAAGGAGGCCTTTCGGGCTTGGCTGGCCCAGGGGTCTCCCGAGGCAGCAGACAGTAACCAGCAGGCTAGAAGAGCTGTGGCTTCGGCGATCACTGAAGCAAAAACACGGGTGTGGGGGGAGTTCAGGGAGGCTATAGAGAAGGACTTTCAGTTGGCCTAAAGGAAGTTCTGGCAAACTGGCGACTCAGAGAGGGAAAGCAGGGCTTGGCTCAGGCTGTTTTCAGGCGGGGAAGAGAACTGCTGACCCGGACTGGGGATATTGTCGGGTGGTGGAAAGAGAACTTTGAGGAACTCCTGAACCTGATCAATACATCCTAAGGGGTAGAGGCAGAGTCTAAAGACTCGGGGGAAGTCTCGTCCATATGCCTGGCAGAGGTCGCTGAGGCAGTCAAAAAGCTCCTCGGTGGCAAGGCGCCGGGGGTCGACGAGATTTGCCCTGAGATGCTGAAGGCTCTGGACATTGTTGGGCTGTCTTGGCTGACACGCCTCTTCAGTGTCGCCTGGATGTTGGGTACAGTACCTGTGGAGTGGCAGACCGGGGTGGTAGTTCCCATTTTTAAAAAGAGGGACCGGAGGGTGTGCTCCAATTATAGGAGTATCACACTGCTCAGCCTGTCCGGGAAAGTTTACACCAGGGTGCTGGAAAGGAGGCTCCGGCTGATTGTCGAACCTCAGATTCAGGAGGAGCAATGCGGATTCCCTCCAGGACCTGGAACAGTGGACCAGCTCTTTGCCCTTGCAGGGTTGCTGGGAGGGTCGTGGGAGTTTGCCCATCCAGTCTACATGTGTTTTGTGGACCTGGAGAAGGCTTTCGACCGTGTCCCTCGGGGGATCCTGTGGGGGGTACTGAGGGAGTATGGGGTACCGGGGCCCGTGGTACAAGCCATCCGGGCCTTGTAAAACCAAAGTGAAAGCTGTGTTCGCATTCTCGGCACAAAGTCAGTGTTCTCAGTGGGTGTTGGACTCCGCCAAGGTTGCCCCTTGTCCCCGATTCTGTTTGTGATATTCATGGACAGGATCTCAAGGCGCAGCCGAGGTGAGGAGAGTATCCGGTTTGGGAAACTCAGAATTGCAGATGATGTGGTTTTGTTGCCTTCATCAGACCGTGACCTCCAGCACACACTGGGGCGGTTTGCAGCAGAGTGTGAAGAGGTCGGGATGAGAGTCAGCACCTCCAAGTTTGAGGCCATGGTTCTCTGCCAGAAAACGGTGGATTGCTCACTCCGGGTTGGGAGCGAGATGCTGCCCCAAGTGAAGGAGTTAAAGTATCTCGGGATCTTGTTCACGAGTGAGGAGAAAATGAGGTGAGGAGCTCGGACATCCGGAGGGGGCTCGGAGTAAAGCCGCTGCTCCTTCGCGTCGAAAGGAGCCAGTTGAAGTGGTTCGGGCATCTGATTAGGATGCCTCCTTGGCGCCTTCCCTTGGAGGTTTTCCGGGTACGTCCAACTGGTAGGAGACCACGGGGTTGACCCAGAACACGCTGGAGGGATTATATATCCCAGCTGGCCTGGGAACGCCTTGGGGTCCCCCAGGAGGAACTTGAAAACGTTGCCGTGGAGAAGGGGGCCTGGAGCTCCTTGCTCAGCCTACTGCCACCGTGAACCGGCCCCGGATAAGCGGCGGAAAATGGATGGATGGATGGATTTTCAGACTCATTGACTATACTTACATCAGTTGAAGTTTGTTTGTTGTGGTCCTTCATGACACACTATGTGTTTCGTTTAGTATTGATATCTTTCCTCTGTATTTCTCCATTGTCCAAAATATTATCAGTATGGCCAGTCGTGACACTAATTGAGTGAGTTCTTATAATATTGTCGCACGTCTTTGGTACAGCTGCTGGCACAAAACTTGAATTATTACGTGTATATTTCAATCCTGTGGGGTGGAATCCGTGTCTTTCTTATATATTTTGGTACTGAATGGTTTGTGGTATTGACTTACTTGTTTTATGTCAATAACATCTGTCTATAATCCATTGATTTCAAATTATTACATTACATTACATTGCATTTAGCAGACGCTTTTATCCAAAGCGACTTTCAATTATTCAAACACCGACAGACGCAGCCATCAGGAGCAATTTGGGGTTAAGTGTCTTGCTCAAGGACACTACAGCATGCTAGCAGGAGGAGCCCGGGATAGAACCAGCAACCGTTAGATTACTAGACCACCAGCTCTACCTCCTGAGCTTCCATCCCCCCCAGACAAATATTGGTTGACTTTCACTGAATTATTAATATTACAGAATTACGACAAACAGATTCAATGTTGTTGTCGTAGGCTCCAGAACTACTGTATGAGTCACACTGACACCCAATTTTGTTGGGTCAACAATTGCATATTTGGGCTGTACCTGACTCAGAGTTTTCTCAGTCTAATTGTATTCTGCTGTCCAACACGAGAAATCTACTATTTGGGGCAGGAGCAGCCGGGCTCTTCCTATAGGTGAGATAGGTAGCAGCCTAGGGCGCCATTCCGAGGGTGGCGCAAAGAGGGAGCGATCAGGGAGCATATTGCGCACCTGTCTCCCTCTCTGACGATACAGGCCATGCGTGCTTTCCATGCGTGCGCCAGCGATGGGGTGCCAGGACACTGTGTTTTAGTTATTGTATTTTATGTCTGCTTATGGAATGAAACGAATGCGTAATGGGGACACATTTTCTCAGTGACTCTCTCTCCGATCACCTCCTCTCCATGCGTTATGCGCTGAAAATAATCCTAATGAGTCTGTGAGTCGTGCCCCGTTCCTCTGTGCCCCGTTCCCACGCTGTTTTAAGTTGTTTTAATTGGGGGAGCGGAGCACGGCGTTTGGGCTGCACGGAGAGCTGTGTTCGTGTCTGTGTCCGGACGTGGACAATTCACACATTCTGCTTATTTATAATTCCCAATATAAATGTTACTTTTGTGCCTTTTGTAAGCTTCTGTTTTATTCTGTTATTGTAATGCACACTGACTGGAAACCCCCCCAGAAAACACGACTGCTCGACTTGAAGAGTCTCAGTTGACTTATGGGTTTCCGACTGGTGATTTTGCCTGACGACTTTCCCTGCTTGATAATTGCACATGTTTTTACCAGAAATAGTTATTAATCACGCATAATTATTTTTTAACTGTGATTTCTTAATTTCTCTTTCATTTGGCATAGCTATATTATATTTTATATACAATGTAGAGTCCTAGTGATCTACACAAATGCAACCAGTAACCGGCTGAGCATACGTTATTTGGAATGTTGTATTAAACATAGTTTGTCTTCTTGACAATTCTGTTATTGCAATTTAATCTCTTCCTGCAACATTATCATTTATTCTACCAGACCTTTTCATATTCTGATAAAGATTATTTCCTTAAATCAAAACATTGTCTAGGTGGTTCTGTGTCCATGTGCATTCTGGATCTCGTTTGTAAGAACTGCTCTTAAAGTGATAGCTGCACACTGCTTGTTCCTTGAGTCTCCAAACTGTGAATCATTCTGCTGAATTGAGCCTCTTATGACAAATCAACACTTATATGGAATGTTTTCTCATCAACATGAAATAAGTTTATAGGTGTAATTTCAATCTCTTTTGTTTTTTCTTGTCCCCAGTTTTTTTTTCAATTTCTGTTTCATAGGTTTTTTCACAGTATTTTTCTTTAGTGTTTTCTTTTAGAATGTTGTGACTGGCCTCACGCTGGATCTTTGGACAATTGCTTATTTATTTTTCTTAGACCTTCGGCTATTTTTGGGCATCTGGAACAATAATAAACACAAGCTTTAAGGACTTTACATAACAATAATAATAATAAATACATGTGATTTCACAAACATAATAAATAAATGTTAGTTTTGATTAGTACTGCATTGTATTTTCTCTAACAATCTACAATTGTAAAATTCTGTTAAAAAGATAACTTGTCTGTTTTGTAACGCAGACAACATTTATAGAACATTATCATTAATTTGCCATTTAAATTATTATGGAAGAATGTGCTTATTCTTAACTCCTTCTCCTTTTTCATTTGACTTCTATACGTCTGTACGTTCTAAAGGAAACTGTATTTATATGAAGTTTCTGTAAAACAACTGTCTATTTTTGACACTAAACCAAATTTTGTTATCACTCAGTGTTTTGTGTGGAAGTATGTGTCGAGCATCAGTGACAGTAGGTGACGTTTGATCTCATGCGCATCAATTATAATATATTTATAGAGGTTTACGAAGGTTATGGAACTTAGGTAATTGTATGTGGTGACTTCTTTGCTTGGATAACATTTTCAATAAGTTACGTCTCCATGAAACTTTGTCATATTTCTTTGACTAATTACTATATCACGGCTTCTATAGTTTTAGCTCGAACGATTTCGTTGAAAATATCGAACAATTAGAGTTGTTCAGCCCGGCAAAGGTAATAATAATAATAATAATTATAATAATGGTAATAATAATAATAATAATAATAATACTGAATGCTAATAACAACAATAATAAATAATATATGGATCGCCAGGAAATAAGTCAATGGCTTACAAAAGCAAAAATATAGTGTGTGTGTGCTGGTATATTCACTTATTCTCTGCTCTTTGCTACCTAAGGAACGTCCGTTGCTCATTTCCCTTTGTTTAGCTTTTCCCAAACTCTTTTTCCAGGCGCTAAGTTTGCCCCGGTGAGAAAACATTGTGATGAAGAGTGCATTTTGTCCTTTTTAAGTAAGACAAAGTGAGAGTGTGATTAAAGTGTCATTTAGTGTTATTAAAAGGTAAAAAAAAAAAATAAAAGTAATACTGTAAAACTTAAAAGGGTCTGAGTTAGATATGTACTGTCTCTTTGAGGTTTATATCTGAAATAATCACAGATCACCTGTGTCACCTGGCAATGGAGGGTTCCAAACCTCTTTGCTTTTCATTTGTTTGGGTCCATTACAATCCTTAAGCCATGCCCCATTTCATGATGTCACAGAGCCATGTGCTTTTTGTCTTGTTTGCTTACCTGTCGGCCTTCACCGCTTACCCCGTCTCACAAATCAGACTTTTGAAAAAACGTGACCCACCACAGTAAAAGCCGGCATCTCGTGCATTTCTAAAATCACCAGGAGCCGCCAAATAAGTTGAAAAAGGAAGGAAGGAAAATGAGATTTTTCCCGATTCGTTCCTTTCTGTTTTTTTTCTATCCCTCAACGTATTTTCAAAACCAAGTTTGATTTATAAATAGTAGAAAAATGAGTAAAATATTCCCATTGGATTACATGGGGAAATGCAGTTCACTTACCGAGACGCTGAACAGCGCTGAACGACGCAGATCGATCGTTTCCATTAAAGTGACCGTCCAGGTGAAGATCATTCACCCATATTCCATGTGATGTGAAGTCACAATGTGAAACAATTTTGATAGAGTTCCGCTTTTAAATATTGCGTGTTTTATACACACACAGCGATAGCGTTGAGGAGGGGGCACGTCACTGACGTCACCGTCACTTCTGTAAACAAGACGAGGCTCCGGTTTCACTTGTCTGGAAAATAAATTCCACTTTTATAAAACATGTATATTCTTACTGTTAAATAAAAGCTCGGCGAAACTTTCAAGGTGATTATCTCAGAAACACAGTTTGCCACACCCTTGTCATGAACAAGTCATAGCTTTAAAAATATTTGATTGGTTTGCACAAGTGACACCTGGTTTGGAAGCTCTGATTCTTGAAATGATGAAAGTGAAAAAGTCGAAAGCCGCCAAATGACCCTAAAGTATGCGGTGGTTCACAAATGTGTGTGAATGGGGCGTTTCACTTCCTATATGTTCCGACCAATAATGTGGTTTGGGGCATGGCTCTGTTCACGCGCGTTACAGGGAATGAGTCCAAACTGGAAACAACCTGATCTCCTGGCCCGTACCATGGAGAAATCTCACTTGTTCTTCCATAATTTCTTCCAAAGGACTGACAACTAAAATGATAGCATCGTCTTCCTAGCTTCCGTATTCCTCTTTGGCCTAAAGCGAACACAAACTCTACCAGCCCTGATAAATTCAACTTTTCCCGACAAGCTACGACATCCTGTCTGGACACCGATGTTTTCCGAAGTTTCTGTTAAAGTTTCCAAATCATCAACACCATGTCGACTTATTAAAATCCTCATCTGTATGCTCCGTCTTGCCACTATTGATTAATTTATTATTGTGAAATATCACTCATATGACTGCTATTATGTCCTTTTATTATTTAGAATATGGCTCTTGATTATTTGCATTGATAAGTATAATAATTAATGTGAATGATGGGTATGATAGCCACTACCTTTACTTATTTGTCCTTAATTGTATTTTTCTGTTATTTCCTTCCGTAACACACGTACTAATCACACACACCGCCAGAATATATTGAAGTAATTCAAAACTGGAATCATCTCTCCGGCCAATTAATTTTTGTCGTCTGGTCGTGACACCCGCTATCCACAGCCCCCCCCCCTCGACCTCAGCCTACCTCACCGAGCGTTTTTTTCAAAGGTGGAGGTGCGCATAAAAAGAAGTCAAAGTTTTGGAGCCGAACGACGTCTTCAGAACAAGACGGGAACAAACCGACGCGGTGATCTGGGTTCTTGCGGCGTTTGTCCAGGGTTTTTCTTTGGTCTTTCTCTCGTTCTGAGACCTCCCCAGTTTCGCGACTGGTCCAAATCTGAGAATCTGAGAATCTGAGTTGGGGTCTGTGTATTTTTTCTACTCCGAGCGCACCGCACACCCCGTGGCTATTGTTTTGGTGGGTTTCTAGGTTTATGATGCGGACATTTTAAACCCAACCAAGGAACCGGATTGTGTAATGGAGAGAGAGCGATATCTGTTCCGCTGTGCGTCCTGTGTCTCCGAACAAAAAAAATAATGCACGTTTATTTATATGTATTTATTTAGAGGAGCCCATATTATGGGTTCTGTCAATAAATGAAGTTGATTTCACTATTTTTCTTTTTCTTTTACTCATCTTTATTTAATGCTAAGCCACTCCCACCTCCTTTCGCTGTCGAGTTCGTACTCCTTTCACCGCAGAGCACTTATTGAGTTCTTATTGAGTCCCATGCCGACGGTGTTCCGGCACATGTTCCACGGCAGTTCTAACGTATTTTCGTATTTTGTCTTTGTCTTTGCCTTTTCGAGTGTTTAAGTCTTTATTTAAGATTCTTTTTGCATTTTTTTTCCCCTCCACAGTTTTTGATGCGTCCATGATAAAACGTGCCTTTCAATTGTAGAATAAACAAGACAGCCTTGATAAATACGAGCGGGAAACAAAACCGAATAAACACAATTGCAAAACTCTTCAAATTCCAAGTGCCGGGATGACGACAACAACAACAACAACAACAACAACAAAACGGGAAGTGACTGCCTTCCTGTCATATCCTCACTTACACCCCTCTGCGCCGTATACGTACACCCTTTTATTTGTATTTGCCCCTCCACTCTTCTGAGAGATTGTGTAGTACATGGCCGGGCTATAATAAAAAGCCGAGCCGAGCGGCGTCTCCGGAGATATGATTCATATACAGCGTGCCATCACAGAGTCTGGCATCCATCGCTCTCTCACCCAGTGGTTTTTTCCAACGCCTCGACTTATTAACTTTAAAATGAAGCAGGGAGAGGGCCGCGCGGCCGCTCAGATGCCACGTCGAATTGGAAAACGAAAAAAGTAAAACACATGTGCTACGTTCCATATCCATCACTCACACACGCATGCATGCATGCTCGCATGCACACGCACGCGCGTGCGTACACACGCACACACACACACACACACACACACACACACACACACACAAAATGTGGTGGGTTTACTGCTGGTTACTGGGTGGTGGGCAGTTTGGAATGCGTTATGGAGTGTCATAAATTACCCAAGACACGATCAAATGCGTGCATGGTTACATCTACTGTATGTAGGCACACACTCCATATATAGACACATCTTCAGAAACACACACATACACACACACACACACAATGTGGGTGGCGTTCTGAATCTGATGCCTTTCATCGTGCATCATAAATTTCTCCAAACATAATCAAATGTGTGCATGTATAGGGACACAATCCATCCATTGATGTACAGTACACACACACACACACACACACACACACACTCATACACACACACACACAACCACACAATGTAGTGGGCTAACCAGAGGGTGGTGGCCCTTTTGGAATCTGATGGGTTATAGTGCATCACAAATCAGCCAAAAATATCCATGTATAGGAACACACTCCATCCATAGAGGTGCGCGCGCACACACACACACACACACACACACACACACACACATTCATATTCAAAAGTGCCAGTTTTGTAAACAAAGTTATTCCAGTGCCGTCACTCAAAGTCGGCCGCGCTTTGAACAATCATCTACGACATCCTCACACATGTAAAATCTCCATTTATTCAAGTTTTTCCCCCGGTTTGTTTTGTATGAATCTGAATATTCAGACCGTGTCAAATGGTGACGCCTGACAGGTGCACACACACAAACACACACACACACACACACACACACACACACACACACACACACACACACACACACACACACACACACACACACATAAAAATAAAAAGAGAAAACACATAAATCAAATCAAAAAATGCTCTCACCAGAAACAATTCCAACAAAATGCAAATGAGCTCTGGTGACCTTGCCCAGCAGGGGGGGGGGGGGGGGGCACGACAATGTCATCAACAGAAGTGACAGAGCCCAACCAAAAAAAAAAAAAGAAGAAAAATCACATTCTCAGGAGGGGACTGGAAACCCTCTTCCTCCCCTCCTCTCTCTTCCTCCTCTTCTATCCCGTGGTGTTTGGCAGACTACAAAAAAACAAATAACGCTTGAAACGGCGAACAGATTGAATGGCGAGCGGGCTGCTTCTGACAGACTTTGATGCTGCGCGGTATCGGAATAGAACGCGACTGAACCGATGCGGCTTCAGTCAAAAAGCCGTTCTGTCGATCGGAGAAGGACTGAACTTTGGTTCCGTGGGGGGGGGGGGGGGGGAACGGTGAGAAATCCATTTATTCCGTGGGCTCCTGGCTTCTCTGTGGGTTTGGCGTTCTTCTGCGGCTTCGATGCTTTGCCGCGGGGGTGTCGGCGCAGAAAACCTGGAAATTTGACGTGGGCTTCACAGAGATTGATTAAAGTGGTAATCCATCAGATCTTCTGTTTTGAGTGGATCACTCTGTAATTGCCAGAATTCCATTTGAAACTCCTCCTCTTCTTCTTCGGACTGCTCCCGTTAGGGGTCGCCACAGATCATCTGCCTCCAACACCTTCTGTTCTGCGCATCTTCCTCCCTTACACCAACCGCCTGCATGTCCTCCGTCACCACATCCATAAACCCTCTCTTTGGCCTTCCTCTTTTCCTCTTGCCTGGCAGCTCCATCCCCAGCATCCGTCTCCCGATGTAACTCTCATCTCTCCTGCACACGTGTCCAAACCATCTCAGTCCGGCCTCTCTCACTTTTCCACCAAACTGTCCAACCTGAGCTGTCCCTCTAATGTACTCATTCTTAAAACTGTCCATCCTTGTCAACTCCCAATGAAAGTCTCAACGTCCTCAACTCTGCCACCTCCAGTTCAGCCGCCTGCCTTTTTGTCAGTGCCACCGCCTCTAAACCGTACAACATAGCTGGTCTCACTACCGTCCTGTAGACCTTCCCCTTCACTCTTGCTGGAAACCTTCTGTCACAAATCACTCCGGACACTCTTCTCCACCCACTCCACCCTGCCTGTCCTCTCTTCTTCACCTCTCTCCCGTGCTCTCTGCTGCTTTGGATGGTCAACCTCAAGTACTTGAACTCATCCGCACTTCCCTCCTTTCATTCTCAGCATTTCGCCCGCCCTCCCTCCCATTCAGGCACATGTATCCTGTCTTACTCCTGCTGACTTTCATTGCTCTTCTCTGTAATGCCTCATGCCTCCACTTCTCCAGTCTCTCTTCCACCTGCTCCCTACTCTCGCTATGGATCACAATGTCATCCGCGAACGTCATAGTCCACAGAGACTCCTGCCTGATTTCATCTGTTAACTTGTCCATCACCATTGCAAACAGGAAAGGGCTCAGAGCTGATCCTTGATGCAATCCCACCTCCACTTTGAATGCCTTCGTCACACCTACTGCTCACCTTACTACTGTCTGGCTGCCCTCATACATATCCTGTACCACTCTTACATACTTCTCTGCCACCCCCGACTTCCTCATGCAATACCACACTTCCTCTATCAGCACCCTATCATATGCTTTCTCTAAATCCACAAAGACACAGTGCAACTCCTTCTGGACTTCCCTGTACTTTTCCATCAGCATTCTTATAGTATTTGTATTGCATCTGTAGTACTCTTTCCTGGCATGAAACCATACTGCTGCTTGCTGATCCCCACCTCTCCTCTTAACCTAGCCTCCACTACCCTTTCCCATAGCTTCATGCTGTGGCTGATCAACTGTATCCCCCTGTCGTCACCACAGCTCTGTACGTCTCCCTTGTTATTGGAGATGGGTACCAGTACACTTCTTCTCCACTCCTCCGGCATCCTCTCCCTTTACAGGACGGTGTTATCCTTGTCTTTACTCTGTCACTTTAGTTTCTTTCTTTTTGGTGGGGGGGGGGGGGGGGGGGGGTTGTTGGTCAATTGAGGTGGTTGAGATATTATTATAATTTTTTTTGTGAACGTTTATCCATAATCGGCTTTTACTGAACAGAACTACCTACGCCAGTTTATGGCGGTGGATCCTACTGAAAACAATGTAAAACAGCATATAGAGGAGCACATGCACAACGCAAACACATTGAACGGCGATTTCTTAAAAAGCGCCACCTCATAAATATGATGTTTTCCTTCTTATTTTTTCGAAAATGACTGCTGATCTACCACCTTACAAAGCACAACACAAAGATACACATGAATGATGCATAATTTGGCGGAACGTTTAGTGTTCGTTGTTGGCTGACTGTCTTGGAGTTTTGAGAAAATGCTTAAAGCTTTGCATAGTTTGGTCTCTAGATATTTCAGAACTTCAAGTACCCTTTTGGTTTTTTGGTAGGTCCTTTGAGGGTCTGGACCCCCCCCCCGGCTGCGCCCCCCAAACCCCCGTATCCCCGGCTGGATCCGCGGCACCATTTGTCCCTTCCCACGTATTTTAACATATTTCCATGTTGGGGTTTTTTTTTCCCCTGGTGTTTATTCTCTTTGTTGGATCTTATCTTTTTATCTCCCCGTTTTATCTTGTTTTTTTGATGTTTCCTGTTTTTTGATGATTTGTGTCTTATTGAACTCCGTCGCGGGTCACTCCAACTCCAACTTTGTGCTGTTGTCTTGTTGTTTTTTTGATGCAAAGTCCTTTGTAACTATTTTTTCAGAAAGTGCTTTCAAAGGAATCCTTCAATCATTTATTATTATCACCACCTCGTTTGTGTGTTGGACAATGCAGCGAAACATCGGGTATGCGCGGGAGATCAGCGCCCGAAAGCAGAACTCGGCAGACGGCACACATCATCAGCGCAGGATATTTAAAGGTCCGATCAGTACCATTGGACAATTCGGGACAATTAGCAACAGCTAAAGGAAGCCAAAGAAACCGTTGCGATGTTGATCGGCAACGACAAAGTGATCATTGATTACCGGCGGCAGTGTCGATCAAGATCATTTGTGAAGCGCCGCCGATCGGTCATGGTCAATTAAATGCAACAAGTGAAAGAACATTTTCTGATACCTTTAAATAAATGTTGTTTTGGTTTTCCTTATGACGAACAAGAGAAAAGACAGAATGGGGGCCTTACATGTGTCTTCGCTTTAGAATTTCACTTATACACAAGTTTACGGG
Source organism: Zeus faber (assembly GCF_960531495.2). NCBI lineage: Eukaryota > Metazoa > Chordata > Actinopteri > Zeiformes > Zeidae > Zeus > Zeus faber. Next base: position 7,299,123 of record NC_137209.1, on the reverse strand, counting down.
GAGTAAGACGAACGATTTAAAGCATGCACAACCTTGAATGCTTCCATTGCAATCATTTATATACTCACTTTCGCATGTTTTTCCACGTAGTACACTTTAAACGTTTTTGACATGGTATAGTATGTCGTTTTCCCAATGTACTTCAGCATGGTATATTTTGATGTTTTTCGACGGCGTATAGCACGGCGTTTTTGGAGGTAGTATATTGACATTTTCGACATAGTATATTCTGTTGTTTTTAGATGTTTTTCCCTTAGTATATTTTGAAGTTCATCGACATAGTATAGTATATCGTTTATCAGTAATTTTCGGTGGTATATGTTGGTATATGTTTACACTTTACGACATTGTATATAGATATATGTAATGTTATAATGTGTATAATATATAATGTTGTTTTACAATGTTTTTTTTCGGCATAGTATATTTTGAAATCTTTCAACAGAGTAAAGTATGGCTTTTTCGGTGTAGTATATTTTAACATTTAAACATATTATAGTATATCATTTTTGCATGTTTTTCTAAGTAGTATATTTTGACCTTTTTCGACAAAGTGTAGTGTTTCATTTTTCAGTGTTTTTCGGCGTAGTATATTTTGACATTTTCGACATTGGATAGTTGGTCCTTTTGGTGTAGTATATTTTGACATTTTCAACATATTATAGTATATCATTTTGGGTGTTTTTCCATGTAGTATATATTGAACTTTTTCGACATAGTATAGTGTGTCACTTTTCATTGTTTTTCCAGGTAGCTTGTTTAGAACTTTTTCAACATAGGATAGTATGTCTGTTTATAGCATAGTCTGCTGTTTTTGGAGTGTTTTTCACATAGTATATTTTCAAATTTTTCAACATAGTATGTGTTGTTTTTTGAAGTTTTTCCAGGTAGCATCTTTTGAACTTTTTCAACATAGTGCACATCTACATCTGCTGTTTTTTCAGATGTTTTTCACAGAGAATATTTTGAACTTTTTCGACATAGTATGATATGGTGTTTTTGGGTATAATATATATTTTGAAATTTTCAACATAGTATTCAATATGTCATTTTTCAATGTTTTTCCACGTAGTTGAACATTTTTCTACATAGTACAGTATGTCATTTTTCAATCTTTTTCAGCAGAGGGTGTGGTGTTTTGGGGGCTAATATATTTTGACATTTTCTACATAGTTTACATCGATGTTTGCTGTTTTTGGATGTTTTTCACTGAGTACATTTGGAACTTTTTTGACATAATTTAGTTTGTTGACTTTGGATGTTTTTCCAGGTAGCATGTTTTGAACGTTTTCACGTTTCAGTATGTGGTTTTTCAGTGTTTTTTTTAACGCATAGTATATTTTGAACTTTTTCTACGTAGTATAGTGTGAACTTTTTGACATATTATAGTATATAGTTTTTGGATGTTTTTCCTTGTAGTATATTTTGACATTTTCGACATAATACTGCATGTCGTTTTTGGATGATTTTCCACGTATTATTTTATGAACTTTGAACTTGAACTGTCGTATTTCAGTGTTTTTCGGAATAGTATTGTATGGCGTCTTTGGGTGTAGTGTATTTATACATTTATTGACTTAGTATTGTATGTTGTTTTTTTGATGTTTTTCCACTGAGTATATTTAGATGTTTTTCAACACAGTATAGTATGGCATTTTTGGGTGTAGTAAGTTTTGAACTTTTTCGACAAAGTATAGTATGTTGTTTTTCAGTGTTTTTCGACGTAGTATTGTACAGCGTTTTTGGGCGTAGTATATTTTGACATTTTCGACATTGTATAGCAGGTCGTTTTCGGATGTTTTTTCTCATAGTATATTTAGAACTTTTCCGACATAGAATACATCTTTGTTTGCTGTTTTTTTGGATGTTTTTCATGGAGTATATTTTGAACGTTTTCGACATGGTAGAGTATGTCGTTTTTCAGTGTTTTTTGGTATAGTATAATGTGATGCACGGAACAAAATGTATTGGAGGCAGATGATCCACTGTGGCGACCCCTAACAGGAGCAGCTGAAAGAAGAAGAAGACAATATATTGACATTTTCGATATAGTATAGTCTACTTTTTTGGAAGTTTTTTACATAGTAAATTTAGATCTTTTTTTGACATAGTATCGTATGTCATTTTTCAGATTTTTTGGCATAGTACCTTTTGAACTTTTTAGACGTACGTATAGTATGTTGGTGTGGGATCTTTTTCTACGTAGTATATTTAGAACTTTTTCAACGTAGTATAGTATGTCTGTTTTTCAATGTTTTTTGGCAGATTATTTTTTGACATTTTTCCACATAGTAAAATTTGTTGTTTTTGAATGTTTTTCCACATAGTATACTTTGAACTTTTTCCAAATAGTATCGTATGTTATTTTTCAATGTTTTTGGGCACAGTATAGTTTGGCGTTGTTGGGCAAAGTATATTTTCACATTTTCTACCTAGTATATAGTCATCGTTTTTCAATGTTTTTCGCCATAATACATTTTGATTGATTTTCGACATTGTATGGTATGTTGTTTTCGGATGTTTTTTCAGGTAGTACATTTGGAACTTTTTTTCGATATAGTCTAGTAGTGTATGTTGTTTTTGGATGTTTTTCCATGAGGTATATTTAGAACTTTTTTGACAAAGTATACATCTACGTCTGCTGTTTTTTGGGATGTTTTTCACGTAGTATATTTAGAACTTTTTAGACAAGGTATAGTATGTTGGTTTTGGATGTTTTTCCACATAGTATGTTTGAACCTTTTTTTGACGTAGTATAGTATGTTTTTTTTTTTACATGTTTTTCGGAATAGTATATTTTGACATTTTTCCGACATATAGTAAGAATGTGGTTTATCAGTGTTTTTGGCATAGTATATGTTGAACTTTTTAGACGTAGTATAGGATGTTGTTTTTGGATGTTTTTCCACGTAGTATGTTCTGAACTTTTTCGACATAGTATAGTATGTCGTTTTTCAATGTTTTTGGGCATAGTATGGTACAGCATTTTTGGGTTTAGTATATTTTGACATTTATTGACATAGTACTGTTTGTAGTTTTTGGATGTTTTTTCACTTAGTATATTTTGAACTTTTTTAACTTAGTATCGTAAGTCATTTTTTATTTATTTTTCGGAATAGTATAGTATGGCGTTGTTGGGCAAAGTATATTTTGACATTTTCGACTTAGTATATTCTGTTGTTTTTAGATTTTCTTTCCCATGGTATATTTTGAACTTTTTCAACATATTATAGTATGTAATTTATAAGTGTTTTTCAGCATAGTACATGTTGAACTTTTTAGTATAGCATGTTGTTTTTGGATGTTTTTCCACTTAGTATATTTTTTTATAGTATATATATTTTTTTTAGTATATTTCATTTTCATGTTTTGAACTTTTACGATGTAGTATAGTATGTTGTTTTTCAGTGTTTTTCGGCATAGTATTGAATGGTGTTTTTAGGCATAGTATATTTTGACATTTATTGACATAGTATGTTGTTTTTGGATATTTTTCAAGGTAGCATGTTTTCAACTTTTTCAACATAAAGTATGTCTGTTTTTCAGCATCGTATATTTTGACATGTTCGACCTAGCATAGTACATCTTTTTCAATGTTCTTCGGCGTAGTATAGCATGGCATTTTTGAGCGTAGTATATTTTCACATTTTCCACATATTATAGTATATCGTTTTTGGGTGTTTTTCCCACGTAGTATATTTATAACTTTTTCAACATACATTGTATGTCCTTATTCAATATTTTTCAGCATTGCATATGTGGTAGTTTCTCCCACCACACACCAGCCAGCCTCCGCAGGGCCCCCCGGCACAGAGACACAGATGACGATGGGTTGTAGACATCAGTTTATTGCAAAGAGGAGGCTAGGTGGAGTTAGCCAGGAGCAGATGGAACATGTCATGACAGGCCTTCTACCCTGAGGATGTATGAGATGGGGTTTTTAACCTGCTGCTCATCAGCCCAACCAATGAGCATTAGGTGTGGCTGCTCAAACCATCCCGTAAACACACCATAACACACCATAAACAAAAAAAAAACCAAACAGGTCCCCCTCCAGAGGACCTGGCTCCCCGGAGCAGCCCGGTCGACCGACCTCCTTCCCCCAGAGCGACGACAGGCTGCCCCCTCCTCCCGTCTGGAGCGTGGCTGGAGGGTCCCGGCGGTGTGGCTGCTGGGCGGAGGAGCTAGTCCATGGTGTTTGCTGCGGCTGCTTCTCCCCCGGTCCTCCGCCGGACTCCCAGGTGCTGCTGCTGCTGCTGCTGTGTGATGTTTTGCAGCATAGTATATTCTGACATTTCCACATAGTATAGTATGTCACTTTTGGACGTTTTTCACGTAGTATATTTTTTACTTTTTCGACATAGTATAGTCTGTTCCTTCTGGATGTGTTTTTCGGCATCGTATAATTTTACATTTTTCGACATAGTATAGTACGGCGTTCTTGGGCGTAGTATATACTGACCTTTTCGACATGGTATAGTCTGTTATTTTTGGATGTTTTTCGGCATAGTATTTTTGAACTTTTTCTACATATTATAGTATGGCATTTTTGGGCGAAGTATATGTTGACATTTTTTCGACCTAGTATACGTTTTTGGGCGTAGAATATTTTGACATTTTTGACATAGTATACATGGCCATCTGCTGTTTTTGGATGTTTTTCACTGATTATATTTTTTACTTTTTCGACATAGTATAGTATAGTTGTTTTTCAAGGTTTTTGGCACAGTATGTATTTTGACATTTTTGGACATAGCGTAGTTTGTCAATTTTGGATGTTTTTCCACGTAATATATTTTGAACTTTTTCAACATAGTAGGTCGTTTTTCAGCAAATTTTTTTTTTTTTAATTTTCAGCATAGTATATTATGGCGTTTTTGGGCAAAGTATATTTTGACATTTTCGACAAAGCATATTCTGTTGTTTTTAGATTTTCTTTCCCGTAGTTTATTTTGAACTTTGTCGACATAGTGTAGTATGTTGTTTTTAGAGGTTTTTCCACCCAGCATATCTTCAACTTTTTCGCCATAGTATATATAGTATGGCATTTTTGGACGAAGTATATATGGACATTTTTGACCTAGTATAGGATGTCCTTTCGGGTTGTTTTTCGGCATTGTCTATTTTGACATTTTTCAACATGCTGATTTTGTGGGTATATATTTTGACATTTTCTACATAGCATACATCGACGTCTTCTGTTTTTGGATGTTTTTCACGTAGTATATTTTGAACTTTTTCAACAGTAGTATGTTGTTTTTCAATGTTTTTCAGCATAGTATATTTTGACATTTTTCGACATAGTATACTTTGATGTCTGCTGTTTTGGGGCGTTTTTATATGTAGTATAGTATATTGAAAACTTTTTCGCCATAAAATAGTATGGCATTTTTGGGCAGTATATATTGACATTTTCGACCTAGAATTGGATTTCGTTTTTCAATGTTTTCCGGCATAGTATATTTTGACATTTTTCGACGTAGTGTAGTATGGTGTTTTTGGGCATGGTATATTTTCACATTTCGGACATGGTATATATACATTGACGTCTGCTGTTTTTGGATGTTTTTCACTGATTCTATTTTTTACTTTTTCGTCGTTTTTCCACAGTATTTCAGCATCGTGTATTTTTACATTTTTCAACATTGTCACCTTTGGATGTTTTTCCACGTGATATATTGCAAAGTTTTTTTCGACGTTGTATAGTGAGGCCTTTTTGGGCGTAGTATATTTTGACATTTTCAATATCGTATAGATTGTTGGATTAGGGTTAGGGCCATACAAAGGTGTTAAATGTGTCTTTGACAAGAGAATCAGACAAGGTTCTATTAAGAATACGATACCAATGGCAAAACTTAAGATTGAAATATCAGCAAAAATAGGTGTTGGGACGAATAAATAGAGGGACAATGCTGTGACACCTTAAAGAGCAACTATCAGGTTTTTCAATATTGGCCTTAGGGAGATGATGGTTTGAAATTATTTCCAGGCAGAAAGGGAAAAAATTGGTGTTTTAAGTTTGCAGGAAAAAAATGCTTTTTTTTTTTTAAACATCTGGGGCGGTGACATCCCATTGGGCAGTCGTGGTCTCTGCCACAGCGCAGTATTAGGGTGGTAGTCAGTCGGCAGGTCGGTCAGTCACTTCACAGCTATTTAGGATGGTAAAGTACTGTGTTTAGGATTCATAAATTAGGAGTAAAGAGTATTTACACCAAAAAATTCAGTTTTTTACTACTTTTTTCTTAACCTGTTCCATTGCATCTAGGACAGAGTCTGTAAGTGGAGTCCGACTTCTCAACCTGCAATGCAACACTTTATTCATTCTTAAATCATCAAGAACTGCTGCAATAACTCTGTCCTGTGGACGAGCTGTGGGGTGACAAGAGAACGCTACAGTATTTGTTACACAGAACCGCCAATCCCCCTCTTTGCAGAACCATCTTACCATGTTGGTCTATAAACAACAAATCACTTCTCCAGGAGGGGGAGAATCAACACGAGTGAGACAACTAAACATAGAAGCAAACAACAACATGCACATGGAAAAACAACATGTATCGACAAAACAGAGTTAATTAAGTCCGGGAAAACTGGAACAGCAATTTGGCACGTGGCCTCGTCCAGCCTTCCTGTCTCTTCCGGTCCCTGCAGTAAAAGAGAGAAGTGGTGTTCGGGGTGTGTTCAAATCAGCTGCTGATGGTGTGTGTGTGTGTGTGTGTGTGTGTGTGTGCGTGTGCGCGTGCAACGTGTCCACCGACGAGAGTACAGGACTCGTTTCAATTGGTTCTGGTGTATAAGGTCGGAATTATATTGTAGAATCTCCGCGTAACACCCACGCACCGCCCAGAGGAGCATAAACCAGAACCAGAGAGCGGAGGAGACCGTGCAACTCTGAGGCAGGACAACCGGCCCGAAGCCAGGTCCCGCGCCAACAGACAGATGTCACCCCCCCCGTCGATGCCCGCGGACAGCCAGATATGTGGGCCCTCCACCACCCAGCGCAGAGACACCACGCCGCGGGAGCAAAGGCTGACAGCTGCCTCCAACACCCCAACCCACACCCACGATGGCGAGCAGCCTCCAAGGGACCCTGGAAGGCACCCAACGACGCTCCCCGCAGCCGCGCCGAGTCGCAGCATGCCAGAAACCAACAGGCGCAAGCCGGCAGGACCTGAACCCAGCCGGCAGGGGGCCCACCCAGCCGCCCCCCCAGCCAACCATACCCCCACACCAACCTACCAGCACCCAGACAATCCAGAAACCCCTTGCCTTGCGGTTGAAATTGCGCGGTGTGGTGGTGTGAGTCCTCCAAGCACGTCGACCTCTCCTGCCCCGCAAACCCTGGTACGGTGGAGTGTTGTTTGGAGTAAGATTTATGTGCGAGTGTATGTGTTCTAAGCGGATATAAGTGGGAGCGTGACTGGCACGATTGCAGCCGCCCGCCACATCCCTGACCGCATAGCTCGCAGCACCACCAGCCCTGCAAACCCTTGGTGTATGTACTGAGGTTGAGTTCTGCCACTGGGAGAGATACGTGAAGCACAAACCAGACCAGACAATACGTTTTTACAAAATAAAGTCCCACACCAACGGAGAGCGCCCTGAAGTTAAAGAGAACAACGGAGAGAGGTGGGTTTTGTTTCAGGAAAAAAAACCAATACATCTAAATCTGCTTGCAAGTTGCCATTCACCTCACACATTCGCTACCTCTGCGTCTCTCCCTCACGTGACTTCACGTTCAAGTGGAGGGACAATGTTGGAACACCTTAAGGGGGAGGCCCTGCGATCCTGAAGAGGAAATATCTGGAGGAGTGGGAGGTCGAGTAGGAGGAGGAGGAGGTGTAAGGTTGATGCACTGGAGGAGAAAGACCACTGGGACAAAAATAAATATGAGGCTGCAGAGACATAATGTGCATGCGCACGCGTGTGCATGGGGGTCTCTAAAGACCTAAATAGAGAGGCCGGTCCCTGGAATCAAAGCCCCCACTTCAGCATCCTCTGTGCTGCTCTCTCCGCTCTGTAATAGCCTGTATCATCCACCAGCACTTCAATTCCCACTTTCAAATGAAAGAGAGATATTGGGGTTTTTTTCTTTTTTTTTTACGGTCGGGTACGGTGTGTCCTACGGACGTGGAGACGAGGCTTGACACCCAACGAGGGGATGTAATCCGAGGGGTGTTGGTGTCACAATTACTTTCTATTTGTTCCTCGTGAGGGGAAAAAAAAAAAGAAGAAAAACAGAAGAACAAAAAATCTAATCATGTCCGGCTCACTTCGCGCCGCTGGAAATGGAATGGGCAGGAAATTAAAAAACGCCACCCCACCCCTCGCCCCTCCCTGTTGGAAGGTGCATAAACAAAAGTCGGGGGAGCCATAACTCCAAACCTTGATTAATCAAGGAGGAGGAGGAGGAGAAGGAGAAGGGGAAGAGCGACATTGGAGCGACATCTCTCCAGTGCTGGAACCTAACCTCAGTACATACACCAGACAATAAGCCTTTTGGGTTTGCAGGACGGGTGGGGTGCGAGCCGTGTGGGTAGGGATGTTGCGGGGCGGCTGCGATCTTGCCTGTGACGCTCCTGCCCCGGCGAGCTTCGCGACTGTCCACTCATAGCTTTGAACACAAACTCACTCACGCAAATCTTACGCCAAACAACACTCCACCAGACCAGGGTCTGCGGGGCAGGAGGGGTGCGAGTGACTCCGGTTCGATTTACTTGGATTGGCTCGCATGCCCCACACGTTGCAAATTTTAACTGCACACACAAACAGCACACGTTGAGGTGGCGGGGTGCCGGTTCGATTTACTTGGATTGGCTCGCATGCCCCACACGTTGCAAATTTTAACTGCACACACAAACAGCACACGTTGAGGTGGCGGGGTGCCAGTGGGTTCATGTGCTGTAGTGCAGGGTACAGCAGGTATAAGCCGGGTATACGTGTAAGTAGGTATACCCAATTCTAAATCCCCTCGAATGCGCATCATTCACTGAGTGCTGGGCGTGTCCGACAGTTTCACTGACTGTACAGGCATCCGGGGAATCCTTGCTGAGCCTGTCCCGGTATGGCCTTCTCTCAGTTTGCTTCTGCTTCTCCAGTTTGATGATTTAACGAGTCGGATATTGGACTCACTCGGGCTGTTTGTGTCGTATCTCGTGGCGTGTTGTTTACCGTATGCATCGCTGCAGCTATACCGTCAAAATGCCGCCTTGGTGACGTGCCAGAAAATACCCCCAGTAACTGATCGATTATAGGTGCGCCGATACCAGACCAGAGGTCTTCACGACCTTCAGAAATTCAGACCCGAACATGTTTGGACCCGAGAAATTCGTCCTGGGATCTGATTAAAACATGTATTAATACACAAAACTGTTTTTCCCTAGATATTACAGGACCAACCAGCTGCATGTATGAGGGGGATAATAAAACGTGGACCGGAACCAGGTGTGGATCCCGGGTCGGGTTCTGGTGGTCAGGTTCTGGTCAACCTGGGAAGACCTCTACACCAGACTACGACTTGTCGTCTTATGGTCAATTTGTAGTGACTATTGGTGCCGACACCAGCATTTTGACATCCACTGTGAATGAAGTCTGTGTGTTGAAGTGAATTGTTTGCTGCTGGATCGGGGACTGGACCAACAAATGATGAATTGCGAGCAGTTGGACAAGGATGCTGCGTAACGAAATAAAATACATCTATATATGTACCTTTCTTCCTGGTGTTCTTTCTGTCATTCCGCCGCACCTCCGACTGTGTCATGTCACACCTCCGCCCGTGTCACCCCCTGCACAAAGTCACTCTCCTGCCTGCGGCGATGGAGAGGGAGGGTAAGAGGAAAAGTAAAAGAACCATGACGTTCATCGTGATAGTCACACACACACACACAAACACACACACACACACACACACAGTATAGTATACAGCATATTAAATAACGTCGTTGCTAATCCTGTATATACAGTGTGTGTGTATGTGTGTGTGTATAAATATATATTTATATATATATACAAAATGAATGTTTAATTTCTCATTATCATTTTTTTTGCTGTCTACCCAGACTGAAAGCTCACAGCATGTTTGTGCTTTTTGTTGCAGGGACAGAGCGTTGATGTTGTTTGTAACTTGGGATGGACAGTCTTTTGACTTTAGGAGTTCATACGTCAGCGTGTACATGTATATTCACATGCATATATTTTCAGCAGCACCCCTCCCCAAAAAATGTTTTGGGAGGGGCGCTGCTTTTAATTCCATAATGACCCTTACTCCCTGAGGTCAAGCAGCAGAAGCTAAACGACAGTTTTCAAATACTACTGGCCCAATTTGGATGAAATAAATATGTAAGAGTAGTCTTACATGTCACTGTTTGTAAGCGTGTTACCTTTGCTAGAGTGGCCGCTTAAGAGAAAACTTTTTGGACAAAAATTGAGAGTAGGCAGTCTCCAGGCACCGCTACACCACAGGGTGTGGTTGGCCTGGTGCGACCGGATCCTGTGTTCTGGTCCTGGCAGCTTGCCCCTGGTGACGGGTGGTTTCCGGCCTGCTGCAACTCGGCAGGGCTGCGGAGAGCACTGCCAAGTGCTTTGCAGGGCCCCTTGGTGGCTGCCGTTGTGGAAGTGGGTTGCGGTGCGGGAGGTGCCGGTCAGCCTTGCTCCCACTGCGCGGCTTTTCTACAGCGTGCAACCCCTTCCCCCTGAGTCACTTTCTCAGTTTAAATAGTTTATGTCTGACAACCTGCAGGAGCGAAGAACCTTTTCTGGAAGTGCTCACTCCGGAGTAACCTTCTGCACTCGGGTGGAGATGAGGCGACCGGTCCCCGGGCGACGGCACCGGCAATGGATGGCCCGGGCGATGGACGAGGGGAATCGGGGGGTGACGGAGGGATTGACAGCCTACTCGATAGGACTGAACGCCCTGCCCGGGACTGTCGGACGAGCGGCGGCTCTCCGGATGGCTAACCGCTTCCGGGTGTGTCCGTGTCCACTGACAGCTCGCGCCATGAAACAATTTGATCGTCCCCCTACTTCCACATAGGGGCGTTCCTTGCGACGTAGGGAAATGCGTCCTTAAAGGCATGCTTAAATGCACCCACCGGTGGACACCCACACACACACACACACACTAACCAGTATCTGGCTCAAACACGCCCCCGAACACCCTCCTGATTACATCCTCGTCCCTTCTCTCCTTTACGGTCGTAGCTATCACAGGAAGATTCCACGCGCCATAATTGCCGTTCAAATTTCCGTCGACTCAATTAATCATGTTTTGTCAAATACATGCTGTCGTCTGATGTTTCTATGTTTATGTTTTGTCAAGTACACATTGTCGCGTGTCTCTACAGTCATCAGTCTCACCCGTGGTGATTCTCCCTACCCCTCTTGGAGAAGTAATGATGATTAGTTGTTTATACACCGAAACATGGTAATATCGTTCCCCAAAGAGGGGGATCGGTGGCAGTCATGTATAACAAGAAAGCCGTGCCCTTGTCATCCCACAGGTCATCGACAGGACAGAGTTATTGCAGCAGCTCTGGATGATTAATAAAGAGTGGCACTTGCAGATTAACTCTGCCTTGGATGCAATGGCGTACAAACACCCGGCGTGGTGTGTTGATGGTGCAGGTTCAAATAAAAAAAGAAAGAAAAAGAAAAGACTGAAAAACGTCTGTTATGTGTCGGAGAGATAAAAACGTCCACGATATAAAATGTTCTCTGAAGGCTGTTTTTGCCCGATGCATACCGAGTCAAAGGCGCGTGATCAACGCGCGATGATGACAAGCCGGAGCCGGAGTGATCGTCTCCTCCTCCTCGCCCTTCGTTTCCAAATCGAGCCGACTTATTGCGCTTACCCCCGCCGAAAATTACTGGTTGGCAGGTTTGCATGTCGGACAAATGACTGGTATTATGGCGACGGCGGGAGGAATAAACAGGCATATGGACACGGAGAGATGGGAGGAAGGGTGGACGGAGGGGAGGGCGGCGAGGGTGGGTGGAGGAGGGTGTGTCATCACCGTGGGACTCGGCGTTGATGCGGTTTAACAGATGTCCAAAGCCATGGTTAAAGGGTCAGGGTGTCACCGGAGTTACTCCCAACCACCGAGTAACTTAGAACGAATTGTTTGCGAGCCTTGCATCAATGCAGCACATCACACTATTATTCTATAATTATATCCATGACACGCTGGGCGGATGTTAAAGACATCGAGGGAGTCTCGCAAATTTCAAACTGTTATTTGCGGGACTGACAAGCCCACATTAAGGGACAAAATGCCCTCTAAAAATGCTCTTTATTTCTATATAGCCGAAATCAAGGAGAAAATTCCCTCCGTTGATTATTACTTATATCCCCAGGTTTACTTCTAATCCTTTAAACTGTTATCTTTTCCTGGAAGACAAGTACATATTTTGAGCCTTTGAATACTTTTGTGTTGACACTATTATAAGACGTCCAAAGAGAAGTCAATGGAGTGACGACGGGTTCCTGAGTCATTTTAAGGTCTGTTCGTGATGAACGAATAATTTGGTCGAGTGTATGTAAGCCAACGAGGACTCTCTTTTTTTTTTTTTGTTTTCATAAGCCATCAATCTTTCCAAAAACTAGGGTCAGAGTTAGGAGCATTCTCTAACCATGCAGGGGGTCCATCTCTGCGATGGCATTTAAGCACCGAACTGTGTCCTGGTTTCGTCTGCAGCCCCTTCATCTCCTCCTCTTCCTCTGGGGGCGAAATGTCAAACCAGGGCCCGGGTACAAGTCAGCGGACCCTGCAATCACCGCAGATGAGCGGTTTGGAGACGGAGTAAACTCTCTGTGAAAAAAAGGGGTGAAGGCGGAGAGGCGGGAAGGAGAAGGGGAAGATTCCTCCGTCCCCGAGCGAAAATGCCTTCGGCGCCTACGATTCCACGTCAGCGGGTCCAGATGCCATGTCGCCATCTGGAGACAATCATGTGGGTTTTGTGTGCGGTATGCACGGGAGCCAGACCCCCCCCCCCAGGTGGAAGGAGGCGAAGAAGACAGTCTATCCCTCCGTCCCACACCCTCCGACCTCCTCGACAAACCGGGCCGTACGAGAGAATCAGACGTCGCCACGAGAACGGACGAGCGATGCGGCGCGTAAACAAAGCCTCCAGCCGGCGCGGCGGTGGAGAGGCGCCACGCTGACAGGCCGTCTCCGCTACCTTTACGACGGCGTCCTTGAAACATGTGTCCCGGTGAAAGCGGTAATTGTCGACGCCGCCACATGCGGCTCGCTTCCCCTCCGCGGGGGAATCGACGACGGTGATTTATTTGCATGTCCTGGCGCCGGCAGGTCCCTGTGGTGGTGTTGGAGCGTGCGTCGCTCCTCTCCACGTGTCACGTGTTTGGCGTTGGGACGCCAATAGAGCCGTGACGCCCCGATCTGTCGGAGGCAATCTCCATGTCATTATGTCACGGTGGGGAATGATAAACTGAGACTTTTAATGGAAATGTGTTGTGAGATGACAAACGACAACGCGAGAAGAACATCGAGCAAATATGTGGTCGACGCCTCTATCTATCAATCTATCTCACCGAACAGGTGAGATGCCCACTGCCACTACACCAGATCGATTCAGTGAAGGGGAAAACCGCCAATTTTTAACCCTCCTTCGTTTGAAGGGGTTATAGTTGTGGTCCACAGAACCATTTCCTACCCTTTCTGTTTCTGATAAAAGAACAATTTGCATTTGGCATTTTGAGGAATATTGATGTACCACGACGTACTCTTTGGCCACGCTACTTGGCCACACATCCTAATGACACAGAGTGTCATTAGGATGAGAAGTCATGCGTGCTTGAGCTTTTCCAGGGAAATGAGCTCCATCAGACACTAGTGTCTGACAACAGAAAATCTAATCTTTTACAAAAGAACATTTTAACTTCATTATATGCCTAGCTGAGAGGTATATGCATTTATCTGGAGTTCCAACTTCCGTAGCTGTGACATATTATGCCAACAAACAACTCGTGCGGTGCAGTTTTGGGCCATTTTCTTACTGGAATTGGACGGTATTCCCCTGTAATTGAGCAAAGCAATGACTACAGAGAAATGGCCCCCAACAGCCTCATTACCCACAAATGCAGATACAACAACACAACACCGCCATTTCATGACTCCTACACAATATGAGCAGAAACAAAACAAACGTGAAAACACTTCCCTGCATTTCTCAGTCTTTCGGAGTCCTACGCAGAATCGTTGTCGATCGCGTGTCTGCATGCAGATTTGTTTGTGTCAAAACATGATCTCCTAATATACAAAACACAGAGGCCACTTGTAAACCTGTGGTAAAGCCAACGGTTGGGCGATGTAATAAACTGACCTTTATTTCATTTACATAATTCTTGTTGTGAAAAATAACTGTGCCGCAACGAAACATGAGCTCTTTGTTTCCATTTTCTTTATGCAAATTCAGCTACTCGTACCACTGTTAGGCCATACTGGCGAGATTAAATTAAATATTCCATGTTTGTTGTCTGGCGTGGAGGGCTTTAGGGGGGACTAAGCCCTCCAAATTAAAAGCCTAAGCCCCCTGTAAATTGTTTCTTTCCATCTGCATTTTAAACATTGTCCTGATTTTGAATTAAATAGCTGAAAGCTGCAACCGTGTGTAGAGAGATTGAATCGGTTTATAAGGAAGGCTGGGAAAAATATAGGAAAGTTTTATTAAATATGAACAAATATGCATTTAAATTGAATAAACAACATACATTTTCCGGATAAAAAATCGAACTAAAACCCCAAATAATGGAGCTGGATGACAAAATGGCTGCCCTGGAAATAAGCACAGTGCAAAATTAATAGGTATTTTAAAGGAGAGCCGTGGCTTGTTTGGCTGTGAAATATATTAAACTAAAGAGACCTGAGGGGAATTTTTTTTACGATATAACAGCTGGTTACACGTTATTTATTATGGATTATTCCTCGAAAACATATTTAAGTGACGATTATGTGTTTCATTATCATCGCTTTGCCTCACAGGCCTTCTTTTTGTGTGTTTTTCTTTTACTGGTCTTTTGTTCAACTAAATCATACATAAATTTACAAATTATCTTTCAAGACCCTCTCCCACCCCCAGAATAATAAATAAAGGAAACACTCATATTAGTGACTATGTTGTATGATATGAGCATATTATTTGGTTTATATATGACATGACCACATAATGCAATTTATTATCAACATTTTCAAAAAAATATAATAAAGTCTTTATAACCACATGTAAATGCAGGTTAAAAGATGGGTTTGGATCAAATTGCATGTGATAACGTGTGATTTACATGTTAATCACATATAAGCACATGTGACCGGTACACTGTAAAAGCCTAAGTCGTCATTAGACTTGTGTGGCATGCAGCTAAATGTAAAAAAAACAAGTGTTTATGTGAAAAAATGTGACTTTTTGTCTGACTTTATAGTCGTCTGACGCATACTCAACATTCTGGCTTCTGTAATATAATGTTTATATCATTTTCTCATGACACAGCAGTCCCTTCACACTGCCAGTATATCCTTTCATACGAATAAGCTTCACCTTGCTGTTCTCTCTGGAAACCTGGACGAGATTTGATATTATCTCCAACTATTTAATAAGAATGGCAGACACTTAACTGGATGTGTAATCTCCTCGGTGGAGGTCGCTGCACACTGTATGAGAAAAAGGAATAATGGACAGCTAGGTGGTCATTATCGCAAAATAACCCTGGAGAAGGGTGGTCAGGGTCCTCTGTCACTCTGAAGGGGGTTATTTTGTGATAATGACCGGTTGGCTGCGCGTTATCGTGCTTATTATCCTCCGGGGGATTTTATTGTCTCAGCGAGAATCTCAGCATGCCTCGCACTCTGTCCAGATGAAGGAACGCCGCCTCCAACTGAATCTCTAAAGGACAGAGCTCCTCATCATTCCGGTGAGGCCAACCGTTCACACAAATGTTCGGCTCGGCTCATCGTCGCTAATAACCATCCAAGTCCGCTAGAAAATCTTGGGGTCGTGCTTGTCGACCAGCTAACAATTTCTGACCAAATTTCCTCCGTGTCCCGACCCCGCAGATTCACTCCGTACAACATCAGGAAGATCAGACGAGGAGATCAGAAGATCGGACGGTATCTGTCGGGGCACGAGGCACAGCCCGTTGTCCAGGTGCTTGTCATCCGACTACCAGACGACTGCAACGCTCTACTGGCTGCTTCACCGGCGCTCTGTTAAACATATTCAAAATGCAGCAGCGCGCCTGGTTTTCAACCAGCCAAGGCGTGCGTGCGTCACGCCTCTCTTCATCTCTCTCCGCCTGCTCCCTGTAGAGTGCAGCCGCCCGCCTCCGGGGCAGCCGTTGGATCTGCACCCACACACGTCGCATCCTGCATCGGGCCGCACGCCCCTGACCCGCGCTCTGTGGTCTGCAAATGAGCGGCGGCGGATGGGGCCTCCACTGCGTGGAATGAGTTCTCAATCCAGAGGCTTCTCATGCGCGGTGGTGCCCCGGTGGTGGAGGGAGCCACCCAGCTGGTTACACTCCGCAGGGACACCCACAACCTTCAAGAAACACCCGAAGACCTGATCCTATCTTAGCTATGACTCGTTTTTATTGATGTTGACTCGTATTAAGCTGTTGTGTTGTCATAATGCACCAACAAATACGTACTTAAAGAAGTAAGGAGTAAAAAAAAATACTAATAACTTTTTTTTCTGATTCCTTACCGCATCTTGCACTTGCATCTGGTTTAATTTAGAAACAGGTGCTCAGGCACTTCAACTCTATGTTGGGCCGATGGTCAATGTACGCCTTGATTGTTCCTCGCTTTGGATAAAAGCGTCTCTTCAATTAATACATGTAAATGTATAACACCAGGCCCGTGCAGAGGCGTTGAGAGGGGCAGACGCTCAAAAAGAAAGAAAAGGCACATGAAGCCCCCAGCTCGGGTTCTACATGTTTTGCCGCTCTGGTTAATCTGTCCCGTGATCTGCGCTCCGCTGTTGCGCACGTGGCAGGCGTGCCGAGGACACATTCCTCATGAATATGCACGTCTTGCCAGGACCAATGTGCTACCTCGATGCCCATTCACGCTCAAAAAAAAAGAAGAAACGCGAGGCGGGATATTTATTTGAGGTAGCGTGCCGCGTTTCAGTGAAATATAGTCCACAGCAATGTGGCTAAACCTGCAACAACTGCCCAGCAGGCTCAAGTAATTACTGTTATTAATGTTAAATTGGACACATACGCATTCGTCTCATCAGCTCTTCCATAGGCTTGCTAGTGTAAGCATCAGCATGTAGGCGGCGTGACGCGCGGGATGTAAATCCGGGCTGGGAAGCGGTTGCCCGTGACAACGTCAATATTAACAGACAGACGGCGGTAACAGCACAGCACTGGGAGGTATTTCTGCCATATAACCGCCCCCTCTAAGGACCCCATGTGCTATAATCCACTCATCCATCCAATACTTGTTTGTTTGTTGTTTGCTCTGCTGTTGTCGCCCATTGTCTCTGTCTTTAGCGTGGTTAATGTGACGGCGCTGTCTGACAGTCCACCGCCACCACCACCCGCCGCCGATCCATCCTCCCCACATGCTGTTGACTTTGCGGCGACTAATCAGGGTGTGTTTGGTCGCTAAAATTACATGTTTATTCCTCACACACGTCAGGGCTGTCACCACAACAAAACCGGTGGAAGATTAGCAAGCCAGTGTGTTGACTCTCTCTACTCTCCCTCCCTCCCTCCCTCCCTCTGTAGTTTAGCGAACCCTAGGGTGCCCCACTGAAGTTCAGCATCGTCCTCGCCGAATGGATTTAAATAGTCGGGGGAAGAAAAACACTTCTACACTTACTGTATATACAAACACTCACTGTGTTTGCATGCTTTCCTATTCCCAATATCTTCTTTTCCGTTTTCGAAATGCTATTTCAAACCCCACCCAACCCCCCTCCACTCGACCACCCCCACCCCGTCAGACAGTCGCGGAGATGCTTCCTCAGTCTCCGGAGCCGGACACCAGTTCATCCCAGCTGGAGGCAAATAAATATCAACAATATTTTGTGTCTACCAGGGTCCACAATTATATTCACTGTCCAAACTTTGGTGGCGGCCTACTTCTGAGGAAAGGCAACAGCAAGGCTTTGTTCCAAAAATAAGTTCAAGAAGCCCGTACTATATGCGTGTTCTCCTTTCAGTATATTGGAAGCGCCAATTGCCCAGATCTCGCCATGCGATCCATTTCTCCGTCTCTTTCTTCAAATCCTCTCTCTGTTCATCATAAGGACCCCCCCCCCACTCTCGCCGGCACCTTCAGATGATGTGGTCGTCCAAAGGCTCGCATGGGTTTTCGGTGTTCCCGAAGCAGAGCTCCCCGAAGAGAAACACTCGGGACCGCCGGGGTAAGTAACTGATTGTCAGGGGGGGGGGACGTCTTTTTGAGGGGCATGTGGCCTTCTCACCACCAGCCTGAGTTTCCTTTGAAAACACATGGCTTCCCAAGTGTTTTTTTTGAGTGAAGCAATGACGAGCAACCCAACAAGAGGTGGTTTCCTTGCACAGTCCTCACCGCGGTCACGGAATTCTGGTGGAGTGGGTGTTTTGGCGGGGCCGAGGACAGATAAATGTGACGGCATTGAGGGTCTCGAGATGCAATAGGGGACAAAAGAGCATTGAACATAACGGACGCGTCTGATGAAAAAGGAAGGGAGGCAAATTGAAGGATAACTCAGGTGGGTTTTTTGATTTTTTTTTCACCATAAATCTATTTATTTCAAGGAGCTGCAATACTTTGTACAATGGGACAATCATGACAATGCATGTCCTTCAGCCTCCCTATACAACGTATTGCAGCTCAATGCTGAAGGCTGAAGCTATGCTGAAGCCATGGGTGACTCCTGAAGGTACTCTCCCAATGCTGGACCAATTAAAAATGTTATGACGGTAATCACTCGGACTTACGATGATCCAAAAAAACCCCATCTTTACCGAAAAAACATGGCTTTCAGTTTTCGGGACATGACTGGTATAATTTGTAAATGGACTCACGGCAATTCAAGTTTCTTATTTTGCTCTCGCCCTTTTGCACAAATACTCTCTCGGAGAGCTCTACGGCTGCACGTTGAAGGCGCGGTGTGACACCCCCTCGAGCCCTCAGAGGAGCGAGGGGAGAACTCAATGAACCCAGAGAGAAACAAAGAGGGGGACCTTGAGGAGCGACACAGAAGAGGAACCCTGCCTTCAAGGATGGCCAGGCGAGCAACGGTGCAGTAAAGCACAAATAAATACTCGCGATCCACAGGAAAACGCAGTGGAAACACAGCGGATTATCTGAAAAACCAAAGGGAAGGCAACCAGGGACGCTGGAGGTCAGTGAAGTCAACAAAACATGTAATAGCTCTCGTGAGAGAAGTACTGGTCAGTTTGGTCATTAACCATAGCAATAGGCAGGTCTGAAGAATCCATCTTGCTCGGGGCTTGTGTTAGTAATTAAATATGAGTTTGTATTATTCATGCTGTATCCAGCGTCTATAAGAGACATATTTAATTTACAGTGAGGAGACAAAAAGGGTGTATATATTGTTGTTATTATTTGTATTTATCACTACAGTATTACTATGGAATTTTGGCGATACTGGACAATACAATTCAACCTGTTGCCCCAGGCACCCAGATTTGAGGCACTGCCAACTATCTTGTACGTTCTGGTTGCCCCATTGCCAACCATTTCTCACATGTAAAAAAACAAAAATAAAAAGTACATATAGCTTTGGATTGAAACTTCCGCCGAAAATGGTGGAACAAGTTAAAACATTGAAATAGGGATTTGAACCGCGTAGGATGATCAACGCTCCATTGTAAAATGATTGACTTCGGGGCACCATCTTGGCAGTCTTGGTGACCGACCTTGGCTTGAGAGATCAGGGATTTGTGCGCTTAGGTCAGCGGCATAACTATCGACAGCACAGGGCCGGGGCCCAGTGGCCGCTAGGGGCCCATCCCATAGGCGCAGCAGCGATGGGGCACCCTTGATCGGCGATGGGGTGTCGCCTCCACGGGGGTCCCCTCGCCCCGTTTCCCCAACAAAAAACAACTGTGTTCTTTTGTTTTATTGACATGTAGGCTATTTTATTTCACTCTGTTCCTCATCGAACGAAAAAAAAGAAGTACCATGTTTAATGGGCCGTGCGTAGCGGACGCTCTCTTACCCCTTAGAGCGGCAAAATGGCCAGAGCAGGGCTGGGTGCGTGTCCGCTCAGGGGGGGTAGGGGCCAAAAAAATATTTGCACCGGGGCCTATCGCCATCATCTTACGCCGCTGGGATCAAGTTCTGCTCGGAAAGATTGTTTGAATTCTGGAATCGTTGCGAGTCATTTTATTCATGGCGTTCTGTGTATTTTTTTTTTTCATATAAATCCTTAAATATACTGAAGGGACAGACGGCGGCAGAAACCAAAACCCGCTCAAGGTTCCACAGTTCAATTGCAAAATAACTACAAAGTGCAGAAGATGCCGCCATCATGGCAGGAAATAAGACAGAGCCATTAGGGGAGAGAGAGGGAGACGGAGAGAGACCGAGGTAACCTCCGCCAGGAGACGACCGGGCAGACAGAACACAAAGCAGCCGAAGTGCTGCGTCTGTTTTCCAGCCTCTGACAAACCTTACATACACGTTTTCTTTCTTCCATTATAAAGAGAAATAGCTGAGAACCTCGATCATCGTTAGACGGCAATTTGACAACGCAGCGTAGCAAATTGTACAAAGTCGCTAAACTGTCGATATGGATGAACAGTCACAAAAAAGGAACTTTAAGCGCAATGCAACATAACAGCAATGTATTTCACGTCCTCTTTGGGAATTGCTCATTAAATGAATCACCATGTGTTATATATGGTAATTTTTATTTACGAGTTATGAGTTGGCTTCTCTCTTTGATATAATCAATAACTACTCACATATATTTTGCAATTCAGGAATGAGTATTATATTTCAATCCCAGAAATGTTAAACCTGCATTGGAAGATCAGTGCCTATTTACACTGGTAGAAAGTAACTAATCTAAGATATAAACTAAAAATAAATTAAGTAAAAAAATATATATATTTAAAAGGCACTTCATGCCTTACCAATATACAGTGCTTTATTTGAATGAGGGCGCTTGATATCACAAGTACTTTATTTTTAATATTTTAAGTGCAAGTCATTAGATATATCAGAAAGCAAAAACATCAATTTGGTACTTTTATTCATCATAAAAAATGTAAAATAAAATAAAAACTGAATGCTGTCTTTCCAAAGCTGCGGCCATTTATTTCCTTTTTTTTTTTTTTAACAAAATGTCAAATAATTTCTTTAATCTCAGGGCGATTAACCTTGAATTCATATTTTTTCGCTGAGTACATATGGAGACTTCTTGTTTGTGTTCCCAACTCTTTTTCCAAAGTTTTGCTTTGTCTTTTATTTCCCAGTTGTTTATTGTTATCCATGATTCATGCCGCTGCTTGGAGAGTGGCTTACTGACGTGTGAAATTTGACATTTTTATGTTGCTGTTTTTTTTTTTTTTTTTTTTCTCCAGGACCCCAAGGGCAATAGGAATATTCAACGTGTACCTTCTTTTTTCTTCCAGTTTTTTTTTATTTTTTTTATTTTCTATGGAGGCTGGGATGGCGGGATGAATGGGGAAGAGCTAATAACACATTTGAGCTTATTTGAATAAGCAACAATGTCGGAATAGCAATGACCCGCTAGAGCGAGGGAGGAGGGAGAGGAGGAGAGAAAGGAGCAGAGAGCGTTTGGATCGTCAATGTTCTCTCTCTCTCTCTCTCTCTCCTCTGTTTCTTTTGGGAATGATTGTCTGTTTCTCATGTGCGTGAGCATACTCCAACATTTAAACCATTGCTCTGCTTTGGGGTCGTTTTGTGACCATTTAGTTATTCACTGACCTCTGTCTGTCTTCTGTGTTCTCTATGTATGAGAGTGCGTGTGTGTGTGTGTGTGTGTGTGTGTGTGTGTGTGTGTGTGTGTGTGTGTGTGCGTGTGTGTTGGTCTTTGTGTTTGCATGTGCTACCGGGCTTGGATGAGTTTGATTCAGTTCCTGTTTCCTTTTGTGTTTGTGTGTGCGTGTGTGTGTGTGTGTGTGTATGTGTGTGTGTGTGTGTGTGTGTGTGTGTGTGTGTGTGTGTGTGTGTGTGTAATTGAGAACTGGGTGCACGTGTTTGTAGCTGAAATGAATGCTTATTAACGGTCATTTCCAGACCTCTGTGTGTCCTCCAGCGGGGAACGGCTCAGAGGCAGCAAATGGAGAGAGTGGAGCAGGCACCGTGGCAACGGGGCTGAAGTGCGACAGAGACGGGGACGGGTTATTACCTGAAGAGGACAGGAAGGCTGGTGCATTGTGGGCATCGCCTCATGGCGGGGCACGCCACTTGTCTCCATTCCGTCCAGATGGGACCAGATCTGCATCAAAAATGGAACAAACATTAAACGTAAAAAAATAACAATAATGAAAAAAAACTCTCAATCAACAATTTACTCTCTGTCAATTTACACAATTAAATCCTATAAAGTACTGTGTGTACCAGGATAGAAAGCAAATGGTTATAGCTATATAACGTATTATTCAGAACTGCAACGGGGGAGGAGGGGGCTTTATCAATTTGTTTCAAACTGTGAGCTGACTCGAGCATTTGAGACAGAAATGGCAAGGGCCCGTCCAAAGACCGGAAGGTACCGGCCTTGCTGGGGTTACGAGTACGACAGTACGATCGTCAGCGATGTCGGTTGAGATTTCAATTGGAACTGGGCTTAAACCCAAGTCGATAAGTCACTGGAGCAGTTTCGCCTGCCACGCGCCCCCCGAGTGGAGTTTCCAGGGCCCTCCGGCACAGAGGCACAGACGATGGGGTTGAAACACACCAGTGAACTGTAGCAAGTGGGCTAGGTGGAACAAGCCTGGAGCCGATGTAGAACATGTCATGACAAGGGCCCTCCTGCCCTGTGTGTGTGTGTGTGGCGATGGGGGTTTTACCTGTTGCTCGTTGACTACTCAAACGAGCGGCCATCCTGGTCCCGGGCCCAGTTACCTAGACCCAAGACAGGTGTGGCCGCTCCAACCACACCACCAACCCTAACATGTGTTTTTCCCCACTTCGCAAACGCTACATGAAAGGAGTTTTAGCTCGCATACAGTACATGGAGCATGGTCAATGTCCAGCTGAGAAAACCACTTGCTGTTGTTCCGGGAAAAAAAAACGCTTTCCCATTTTCCCCGACATATTTTGGGATGGGAAACCAGTTCATCCGACGGCCACTAGGGGGAAGAATGCCACTGTCGGATACAATTACGCTTTGGATGTGAAGCCAGATAGAAGGAAAAATAAATACATGTTTTAGAGTAATATCTAGCTTGAAGGGTTATCGTGTTCCTCCAGTATTGCTCGTATCAAATCAAAGATGACAGAAATTATGAATATTAAATTCCTTTTATGAGAACATAATCAAATATTGATAACATTTTGAATTTTATCATCGTTGAATCGTCAAATGTTGGGTTTCCGAGAAATTGTTGGTTTTCTTACTGTAGATCGCAGTAAGGGAGGTATAAAATAAAATAAAATGAACAAAGCATAAAATGAACAAAACAGATGATAACGTTGTAATTCGCAAGTATTTGTACCATTATCGTCAACTGAAATGTCACACCAAGACAAACTTCAGCTTAAACGTGTTAGAAGCTGCACTCAGGGCAACTTTTGACAACCAAAACACCACCCTTTTTACAAGAATAGTAAAATACAGCTTCAGTTAGGTCAGTGTTTCAACATGCTTTTTGGACGTGTACTTGCACTACACACTTAAATCATATTGACGACTAGTGTGCCACAGCTGCACTTCAAATAAGTACATCAGAAAAATAACAACCGTAAAATGCAGTTCAAGTCCCAAAAAAGTACAAATGGGTCGAAATATACTTTTAAAACAAATACTTTTTACTTGTGTAACCATCAGCGAAAGCCGATTCTGCTTCTGTAGCTGGTTTCTTTTTACTCCCAGGCTAAATGAAGAATAAAAAAATAAAAGGCAAAAAATGTGCTGTTATGAAAAAAGGAGGTTACTGGAGTGCACATTCAGCCTGATTTGGGTTCAGGTGCAAAAAAAACAAAAAAAAAAACGCCGCATAAGGAGAAAAAAGGAGAAGGCTCAGCTCCCGAGTGTTTATTATACAGACAGATCTTCATCAGGCATAATAATAATAATAATAATAATAATAATAATAATAATAATAATAATAACATCTTGTTACTACACAGCTCTGTGGAATACTCCATTCTGATTGGTCAACGGCTGCAGTCGGTGGCCAGTTATTCCTGAATGGCAAATTATGAATGGAGACCGTTGTCATGCGCAACCACTTCTCCGCCTGGTTTTCATGTTCCTCATTCCTTGCCGCCTACATACTAATGCTAACAATAGCTAGTGGCGCCATCCTATGACGTCACACAGAAAGGGAAAACTATCCTTTAGCGTCTCAAATGACCAAGAAAACAAACAAACAAATCGAATAGATCAGTAGAAGGAAAACGCAGCCAACCCTTCCCTGTCAAGGCGGGCCCCGCCCGAAAGTCGAAGCCAACCCTTCAGCAAACCTAACACCAACCCCACCCTCAAGCCTTGCCAAGAAGAGGGCTGACCTGGGTGTTGAAAATTATATATGTGATGCCGTTTACAATGGAGGTCTGGGACCACTTTACCACTTTAAACACAAAATCAAAAAAAAAACAAAAAAAGCAATAACTTAAAAGTCCTGATGTTGTGAAAGCCAAGCCCCGCCCCCCACCAAACTTTCCAAACGATCCGGTCGAGGTGGCCATCTTTGTGCAATAATACCCATCCGCGCGAACAGGACTCGAACCGGGAAAAATAAACGGCGTCACGTCGTGACCGCTCCCATCGATCCATTCATTTGGAGATAATTAAAAAGTCGCCAAAATAATAAGGGATCGGCGGGCCGGAGCCATTAAAAACAATTTTTCTGCCTCTCTCTCTCTCTCTCTCTCTCTCCCCATCCCTCTCTCACTCCCTCTCTCTCGGCCCCGGGTTGCCCCTGCCAAGCGAGGTGACTCTCCAAAATGGCCAGCTGTTATCAGCACACTCCACACCAGTTGGTCTCAATTCCTTAGAGCATTTTGTTTAATACGATTTTTTGTTCACCCCACAAACCCGGCAATTTCTATTTCTTCCCTTTTGCCGCCCCCCTACCGTGCCAAATTTGGGAAGACCCGGGAATTTAAGGGGCGGGTGAAACGGTCGGATCGGATCGCTCACTCTAATGAGCTGTCGGCTTTTGGACGGAGGAGGTCGGATCGGTTGCTCGTAGCTGCTAAGCAGATTTGAAGGTGGAGGGGTCCATTCGAACGGGAGGTGGGGGGGGGGGGGGGGTCCATTGTCAATTGCACAAAGGGATTAGAGAAGGAGGTTTGGGGAGCTATTCTCTCCGAGGGTCGAAAGGAAAAAGAAGAATCTCCGCAAAAGATAAAAAAAGGAAAAAAGCCTGCAGAGCTCCGAGTGGGCGAAATCTGATTGGAATCGAGGAACAGATCAGAAATCTCCATTCAGGTGAAGAAAGAAACAACCCCCACCCCCACCACCACCACCCCACCTCTTCTCCCACTCTGCAATAT
The DNA here is from genome assembly GCF_960531495.2 of Zeus faber. Lineage (NCBI taxonomy): Eukaryota > Metazoa > Chordata > Actinopteri > Zeiformes > Zeidae > Zeus > Zeus faber. The sequence continues at coordinate 7,273,453 of NC_137209.1, read as the reverse complement.
AAGCTCCCCTCACATTTCCCATTGTCACACTTGTGGAGACTTGTCATTTGCATGACTGTAAGCCGCGGACATCAAACGCTGCCTTTGCAGATTTGGGACAGCGCCGGGATAGGAGTTTGACCCAGTCGGTGGAGCGGTTCGGAATGAACGAATCGGCAGAAAATTAAAAAAGAAACGCTCTCCCCCTGCTGTCGAAGGCAGGCTAATTAAAGGCGTCCATCACCGGGGCCATTCCCGCCAGAGAGAGAGAGAGAGAGGGGGAGAGAGAGAGAGAGAGAGAGAGAGAGAGAGAGAGAGAGAGAGTCCCGCTGTTATGATATTGGATGAAGACAGTTCAATTGTAATTAGGAGGAAAGGAAAATGGCCGCCATCACATTACACACTCGCACAGAGGATTGATCGGCAGAGGCGTCTCGTTATTGCGAAGGGAGGGAAATTGCTCGCTCTCCTCCTCCTCTCCTCAAGAAGGAAGGCAAAGCCGTATCTCACTCCACAGACACGGAACTCCATTTGAGGAAACCCCCCTTCTACCCGCCCCCCGAGACTCGTGACAAAGATTTGTTCGATTTTTTTCGACTCAACGGAAAAGTTTTCAGAAGGGTCGGCTCGGCTCGGCTCTGAGTCGTGAGTGTAATTCTCGCGGCAATCGTTGAACAATTGAATTGAAGTGATTTCTCTCTAAATACCTTCGGTTCACGAGTCGAAGAGTCACTCGCTCTCTTCATCGCCCACTCACTGAATCAACGCTTGCTCGAGAGCTTGTTGGGCCCCTTGGCGGGGAACATGAACATGGCTGCAGTTACCGGGTCGCGTTAGGCAACAAAACAAATTCAACTAAAGAAATGAACTGAACAAACTGATGAAAGTAAACAAAACACAATGAACTGAGCAAACTAACTTAATAAAATAAACCCAACAAATACAAAAAAGTTAAACAAATGAAACAAACATGTGAGGGGCCGAGCCTTCAGTTGCAGGAGTCGCGGGAGGATGAGGCAAATATTTGGATTTATTTAACCAGAAAATAACAACAACCGAGGATGTGCTGCAAAAACAAAAAAAACAACAGTGGTTAACATACAATAAAGGCAACTTGACACACCAAAATGAATTGGGTCATGGCCAAACCAAAATGATTCATGCAAAATAAATCCAAAAAGACATTCATCCACAAAAAGGATTACTGTTAACGTGAGTAAAATGAACCATTTCCTCCCCAGGAAGTGAAAATGAACGGACTCCTCCACAGATGGTTTGCTCCAGTACCTAATCAGTGCAGCTGTGGTGCTTCAGTCCATTTAAGATGGCACCCGCCAGAAGTGGTCACAAAACATTCCTCACGTTAAAGAAATATCCTATAAACAAAATGTGTAAGCTGTAAGACAGTGGTTCTCCAACGTTTTTTTTAGTACTCCTCTAAGATATTTTTTTCAGCTGAGTTACCCCTTCACTGGCATTGAGAGAAAAAAAGAAAATTAACATCAAATTATGTACTGCATGTGTAACGTATGTGTTATTTAAACATTACGTATAACCAATATTTTTTAACACTTTTTGTTTTATTTTCGAAGTACCCCCAAGTACCCCCATTTGAGAAACACTGCTATAAAGTAAGAAAACAAAGCCATTTGTCATTATTGCATGTTTTAACTTTGTGTACAGTATGTGCATTATGAATGTAGTGTGTAAAGAGAGACATTGTTACACAAAAAGGAAAAATTTTAGCTGTTAAAACTTGCTTGGGTGTGGGAGTGTCCATCACAGAAAATAACGGACGAATCGAACGAATCAAAAAGTGAGTGAGACAAACAAAATAAAAAAAACTTGACAAACATGGCAAACAAAACAAACATGAAAAACAGAACAAAACAAACAAAACAAACATAAAAACATGACAAATTAAAAAAACATGACCAACAGGACAAACAAAACAAACATTAGAGAAAAAAGCAAACATTACAAAGATAACAAATCCGACACACAAATCCAAAAAAAAACAAACATAACCAACATGACAAACAAAAAAAAATCAGAAACATGATGAACATGACAAACAAAACAAAGATAAATATAACACACATGACAAACAAAACAAACATGACATACAAAACAAACATGACAAACATGACATACAAAAAAACATGACAAACAAAAAAAATCAAATCAAATATGACAAACATAACAAAGATGACAAACAAAACAAACATAAACATAACACACATGACAAAAAAAACAAACATGACAAACAACAAAAACACAACAAACAAAACAAACGTGATCAACATGACAAACAAATCAAAGATGACAAACAAAAGAAACGTGACAAACATGACAGGCATGACAAACAAAAAAGGCAGGACAAACAAAACAAACATGACAAACAAAACAAACATGACAAAGAAAACGAACATGACAAACAAAACAAACATGACAAACAAAACAAACGTGTCAAAAAAGAACAAAAATGACAAAAAAAGAAATGTGACAAACATGACAAAACAAACATGACAAAGAAAACCAACACAACAAACAAAACAAACATGACAAACAAAACAAACATGTCAAAAAAGAACAGAAATGACAAAAAAAAGAAATGTGACAAACATGACATACAAAACAAACATGACAAACAAAACAAATATGACCAACAAAACAAACATGACAAACAAAACAAACATGACAAACAAAAAAAACATGAAAAGCAAAAGAAACATGACAAGCAAAACAAACATGACATACAAAATAAACATGACATACAAAACCAATATGACAAACAAAACAAACATTACATGACAGACATGACAAACAAAAAAGCAGGACAAACAAAACAAACATGACCAACAAAATAAACATGACAGACAAAACAAACATGACAAAGAAAACAAACATGACAAAGAAAACGAACATGACAAACAAAACAAACATGACAGACAAAACAAACACGACAAAGAAAACGAACACGACAAAGAAAACCAACATAACAAACAAAACAAACATGACAAACAAAACAAACATGAAAAACAAAACAAACATGACAAACAAAACAACATGAAAACCAAAACAAACATGACAAACAAAATAAACATGTCAAAATAAAACAAAAATTACAAACAAAAGAAATGTGACAAACATGACAAACAAAAAAAACCATGACAAACAAAACAAACAAGACAAACATGACAAATAAAACAAACATGACAAACAAAACAAGCATGGCAAACAGGACAAAACAACCAAAACAAGGAAAAAAAACATGACAAACATGACAAACAAAATAAACATGCCACACATGACAACAAGACAAACAAAACAAACATGACAAACGAAAAAAGGGACAGACCAAACAAACATGACAAACAAAACAAACATGACAACCATGACAAAAAAAACATGACAAACGTGACAAACAAAATAAACATGACAAACAAAACACACATGACAAACATGACAAACAAAAAAAACATGACAAATATGACAAACAAAACAAACATGACCAACAAAACAAATGTGACAAACATGACAAAACAACCAGGACAAACAAAAAAAACATGACATACAAGACAAACATGACAAACATGACATACAAAACAAACATGACAAACAAAAGAAATGTGACAAACATGACGGAAATGACAAATAAAAAAAGCATGACAAACAAAACAATCATGACAAACAAAACAAACATGACAAACAAAACAAGCATGAAAAACAGGACAAAACAACCGAGACAATTGAAACAAACATGACATACAAAACAAACCTGAAAAACAAAACAAATATGACAAACAAAACAAACATAAACATAACACACATGACAAACAAAACAAACATGACAAACAAAAAACATGATAAACAAAACAAACATGACAAACAAAAGAAATGTGACAAACATGACGGACATCACAAATAAAAAAAGCATGACAAACAAAACAAACATGACAAACAAAAAAAGAATGACAAACAAAACAAACATGACAAACAAAACAAGCATGAAAAACAGGACAAAACAACCGAGACAATTAAAACAAACATGACATACAAAACAAACATGACGAATATAAGAAACAAAACAAATATGACGAACATAAGAAACAAAACAAACATGACAAACAAAAGAAATGTGACAAACATGACAGACATGACAAACAAAAAAAGCATGACAAACAAAACAAACAAAATAAACATGACATACAAAACCAATATGACAAACAAAACAAACATGACGAACATAAGAAACAAAACAAACATGACAAACTAAACAAGCATGAAAAACAGGACAAAAAAACCGAGACAATTAAAACAAACATGACAAACAAAATAAACATGACGAATATAAGAAACAAAACAAACATGATAAACAAAAGAAATGTGACAAACATGACAGACATGACAAACAAAAAAAGCATGACAAACAAAAAAAACATGACAAACAAAACAAACATGGCAGACAAAACAAACATGACAAAGAAAACGAACATGACAAAGAAAACAAACATGACAAACAAAACAACATGAAAACCAAAACAAACATGACAAACAAAATAAACATGACATACAAAACCAATATGACAAACAAAACAAACATGACATACAAGACAAACATGACAAACATGACATACAAAACAAACATGACAAACAAAAGAAATGTGACAAACATGACGGAAATGACAAATAAAAAAAGCATGACAAACAAAACAAACATGACAAACAAAAAACATGATAAACAAAACAAACATGACAAACTAAACAAGCATGAAAAACAGGACAAAACAACCGAGACAATTAAAACAAACATGACATACAAAACAAACATGACGAATATAAGAAACAAAACAAACATGACGAACATAAGAAACAAAACAAACATGACAAACAAAAGAAATGTGGCAAACATGACAGACATGACAAACAAAAAAAGCATGACAAACAGGACAAAACAACTGAGACAATTAAAACAAACATGACATACAAAACAAACATGACGAACATAAAAAACAAAACAAACATGAAGAACATAAGAAACAAAACAAACATGACAAACAAAAGAAATGTGACAAACATGACGGACATCACAAATAAAAAAAAGCATGACAAACAAAACAAACATGACAAACTAAACAAACATGATAAACAAAAAAAGAATGACAAACAAAACAAACATGACAAACTAAACAAACATGATAAACAAAAAAAGAATGACAAACAAAACAAACATGACAAACTAAACAAGCATGAAAAACAGGACAAAACAACCGAGACAATTAAAACAAACATGACATACAAAACAAACATGACGAAAATAAGAAACAAAACAAACATGACGAACATAAGAAACAAAACACACATGACAAACAAAAGAAATGTGACAAACATGACAGACATGACAAACAAAAAAAGAATGACAAACAGGACAAACATGACAAACTCAACAAGCATGAAAAACAGGACAAAACAACCGAGACAATTAAAACAAACATGACATACAAAACAAACATGACGAACATAAGAAACAAAACACACATGACAAACAAAAGAAATGTGACAAACATGACAGACATGACAAACAGAAAAAGAATGACAAACAAAACAAACGTGACAAACAAAAAGAGAATGACAAACAAAACAAACATGACAAACTAAACAACCATGAAAAACAGGACAAGACAACCGAGACAATTAAAACAAACATGACATACAAAACAAACATGACGAACATAAGAAACAAAACAAACATGACGAACATAAGAAACAAAACAAACATGACAAACAAAAGAAATGTGACAAACATGACGGACATCACAAATAAAAAAAGCATGACAAACATAAAAAACATGACAAACTAAACAAGCATGAAAAACAGGACAAAAAAACCGAGACAATTAAAACAAACATGACATACAAAACAAACATGACGAACATAAGAAACAAAACAAACATGACAAACAAAAGAAATGTGACAAACATGACAGACATGACAAACAAAACAAACATGACAAACATAACAAGCATGAAAAACAGGACAAAAGAACCAAGACAATTTAATCAAACATGACATACAAAACAAACATGACAAACAAAACAATTGTGACAAACATAAAAAAACAAAAAAATATGACAAACAAAACAAACATGACAAACAAAACAAGCATGACGAACAAAAAAAACGTGACAAACATTACAAACAAAACAAATGTGACAAACATAAAAAAACAACAAATATGAAAACAAAACAAACATTACAAACAAAACAAATGTGACAAACATAAAAAAAACAACAAATATGAAAACAAAACAAACATTACAAACAAAACAAGCAGGACAAACAGGACAAAACAACCAAAACAAACAAAACAAACATGAGAAACATGTTGACAAAGAAAAGGAACATGACATACAAAACAAACATGATAAACACGACAACCATCGCAAACATAACAAACAAGACAAACAAACCAGACAAAACAAGCATGACAAACGTGACACACCAATCAAAACAAATGAACAAAACGAACTAAACAAACAGAACAACAAAGAAAACGAATCAAAACAAACAAAGTAAACAAACAAACAGATCAAATTAACCAAACAAACAAACAAATCGACCAAAACGATGGAAAGGGACGTGACTTCTGAGTTTCTTCAAAGTTTTGTGATTGGATTCTGTGGTGTGAACCAATAGTCCAGAGAGAATGTGAGGTGCTGCTCTCCCTCCCTCTGACTGTGTTTCCGTGTGTGTGTGTGTGTGTGTGTGTGTGTGTGTGTGTGTGTGTGTGTGTGCGTGTGTGTGCGTGTGTGTGTGTGCGTGTGTCAGTTATTTCATTGGCACTGGTGGATATTTTAATCGTCCTGGCTCGGGCTTTTCCTTTTAATTGGGCCGAGTGTGTCAGCTCTGGCCAGGTTTATTTTAGTTGTTTTACTCTCACGTCCCTCACCGAGGCCAAAACACGCTCGCCTGTGGTCGAATTTTGGGGGCTTATTTCAGGTTTTCTGGATCCTAAAAGGCTGTTAATGCAACTGAAGTCGGTTTTCCTGTTTGGTGGGTCAAAAAATACAACAACAACAAAGACGAAGGAGGAAGACGGGAGTCTGCGGAGCAGCAAGGATCCTTGTGAAATGGAAGAGCCCGGGAGAGTTAATTTAGAACTTCGTGCGAAAGCATATGCAGCATATACATATGGAAGAAAAAACAGCATATTTCATCAAATAAACGTAAAAGAGTTGTGTCGCACAAACGGCGGCTCAACTGGAGTTCGATTTGTGTTGAACGAATAACGTCTCAAAGGGGAGTTTTTACGCCCAAAACATAAAAAACAACAAAATGAACACACTCAAATATACATATTATAGAACTTAAAATATACTCTGAAAAAGGTTATGACACCATAGACTTATCATGTATACCTTATATACAGTACCTATCACATGTGTCACACCGACCACATATTTTGGAAACTATGACTTATTAAAGATTCAGGTTTTGCTGAACTCCACTTGCAGACGAACTCTGTCTCGGTGCGGTAGCGTCCAAATACTCCGTGTTGTATGCCCAGCGTGCTGGTAAAAAAAACAAGATCAGATAAGAAAAAAAAAAAAAAGATGACGGTTTTGAAAACAGAAGTTCTGAGGAATCCGCCTTTAAAGTTTTCAAAGCATTTCCAGACTTTTGCAGCACGGACTACACGTTTAGAAACACAATTAGTGCTTGAAATGGTCACATCTGGGTGTCGCTGTCCTCCGTCCATGAGATAATGTTGAATGTGTTTTTCTGAAATAACGTTTGAATTAGTATTTTTTTTTAAAATATTGTAAAGCGCATACGTCGAGTTAATCCTTTCGTTTTAAAGTGGGCCAATTGTGCTTATCTTGAGTGAAGACCATGCGAAGAGCCGGTGTAGCCCGAGTTCATTTATAACGTCATTTTAGCAAAACGGCATCACATTCTGACTTCTCATCCCTTGGAATATAGAAGGATGTTCTTGATCTGCATGTTTTCCTGAAAGGAATCGTAAGATCGCCGTTTGTGCTGTTTCGGGCTTTCCGCCTCCTGTATCCTCAGCCGTTGAGTGTTTATTTCATGTTTTGAAATCAAACTCACTTTTGAAAATAAGCCGAGAGAAAACATCTTGAGGAACATAAATCGGTTAGAATCTCATTTTGGACTTTGTAGAATTTCTGATGTTTTGCCACATTTGGCCAACAGTACAGCGCTGCCAAGTGCGCTGGGCTAAGGTGTGGTCAGTCACATATATAACGACGACGGACATGAAAATGTACTGGGAGATTAAAAATAATGTAATATTTATGACATGTTTTAATATGATTAAAACATGTCATAAACAAATTTGAGTCTTTGTACGTTCTGTATATTCACATATTTTGCTATTTCTGTTCTGTTTTTTTTTTGGCTATTTCTCTATATGTTTTAATGTGTTTTTCGGGTTTTTTTCATATTACGAAAGTTTAAACGTCGCAGAACCCACTTGATATAGCACACAGCCGTTTTCGGATCACCAAAAACTCACAGCTTGTCACCGATGTAAGCTTGTTGGGTCGGCGCGATGATCGATTTTCGTCTTTGGTGTCCGCTGGCTGTTCCAGAGTTTTTCGGGGGAGACCCCTCCCGTAAACAAAACACACGCTTGTTTCTGTTCGAGGAAGAAGAAGAAGAAGAACCGCTGACGTCACTCCCCTCACGGGGTTTTTAAACAAACACCAAAGCAGGAATGTTCACTTCACAGTGGAAACAGTCTCCGTGTTGTTGTGAATTCTGGTGAGAGGGCGGCAGAATGAACTTAAAATGAAGGGGGCGACTTGAAATATGAATTTTCCAATGATTTTATAAATTAATGATTTAAATACATATAAACAAAAAATAAATAACATACTTAGATTCAAGATTCAAGATTCAAGATTCAAGAGGTTTATTCGTCACATACATATACATACTTTCATACATATATGCAGTGAAATGTAATGCAACGCACCCGGTGATAACACACAATATGTCCTCGGAAAAATTTATTTCTAATAGACCAACTAACTGACTCCTAAAACGTAATACAGTAAGTCGAATACTTATAGAATAAAATAAAAATATATGGAATAAAATAAATTACAATAAAATAAAATGAAATAAAATGGAATAGATAGAGGGAATATGCTTATGTATATGGAATAGGCAATTACGTATATACAGATATGTGCATTATCAGTTGTCATTATTAGTGAGAGTTTCATATTTTAAGTTCAGGATCTTTTTGTCTGCTGGAGGAGTTTAGCTGTACCAGCATTCAAATAAGCACATCTTTCTTCAAATATTTTGTAGATTTCAATGCATGACACGTCATTTGGACGCTTACAATCTGCACTTTAATACTTTTTAATACTTTTTAACGGGAAAACGACGTTGGCCTACTTGAGACCCGAAACCCAAGTCACTGTCACATACGTGGCTACTTTTATTTGTAATTCTCCATACATTTTTTTTTCCGTGCTGTTAGGTTTCTTTATGCTACTTAACCGTACAGAAATGCACCAACCCATTCCCCATATATGAAAATGTACTTGGCGCCATAAACAGATAAATGTAGCTTTAAGCTCACGAGCTAACGCTAACGCTTTACATTGATTGCGTCGCTGCAGATAAGGTCAGACGTGGCTTAAGCATGCGCTTTAAATGCATGAAACCCTGCGACGCAGGGATTGCCAGCGGCCTTTTATTGCCTCCAATCTTCGTCGTTTTAATGTAATTGCCGCTGTAAATGCGCGCGCAGACATACACACACACACACACACACACACACACACACACACGGAAATAAAAAAAAGCATTTTGTTTCTTCATTGAGTTCTTGCGCACATTGACGAGACCAACTTGCAAAAACAAATTCAAAGAGGTTTAAAGAGTTCATTATACACAAGCAATCTATAGACTAGTAAAGTTTGTTTTTCTACGTCGGTAAGTCAAACTTTATATATAAGGACTTTAAAAACACACTGTTGCAAAAAAACGTCACACACAGACAATGCGGCAAAAAATAGAAACACAATAGAAGATGAATTCAAACAAACAGATTGGATATAGAAAAAGGAAACGTTTTATATAATGTGTTGTCTATGAAAATACACAGAAAACAACAAAAAGTTGTTGTTTTAAAAAGTTTGTTTTAAAAGTTTGGTAGATGTAAAACTGCAGCGACAAATGGTAAAACTTATTGCCATGTTTTTTTCTTTCATAAGTTTGTTATTGCTTTCAATCAACTCGTTGCTTTCATTCAATTCATTTCAGAATGTAGGGAGTTGCACGGTACCATAATTGTTGGTTCATTATTAATATCTAATGTACGCTCAACTCAATTTAAAAGATTTTATGGGTGGGAAGGAGACAAAGGTCACCGCCACGTAATTTGATTTCTGTCTGACTTCATCGGGAACGCTGAAAATGTTGACATAAATGTAAAGGCAGGGAAAGTCTGTTTTAGCTGAAATGGGACATGTCACAAATTCAGATTTTTTTCACATATTGTAAGATATTGCATTGGCACATTATGTCCACATGAACTGAGATTTTGTCTGTGAAACAGCCACCAAGGGAATCCAACCGTCCATCCAACCGTCCATCCAGCCGTCCATCCCTATAATCGTCCATCCATTTGTCCACCATCCATCCAACCGCCCAATCATCAATCCATCCACCCAATTGTACATCCATCCATCTCATCGTCCAACCATCCGACCGTCCAGTCGCAACTCCATCCACCTATTCAATTGACCATCCAACATCCAACCACCCATCCATCAGTGGATCCTTTCAGTCATCCAACCATCCACCCATCCAGTCGTCGATACACATACGGATCTGTCCAACCGTCAATCCATCCACCCAATAGTCCATCATCCATCCATCCATCCGGGTGTCCATCATCCATCCGTCCAACGGTCCATCCATCCACTTATTAACCATCTTCAACCATTCATTAGTCCGGCATTCATCCATCCCTTTAAATTGTCCAACCGCCTGTCAAACTTTCATCCATATGTCCATCCATCCATCCATCCAACGTCCAGCCACCCAATCATCCAACCATCCATCCATCCAACTGTCCATCCATCGAATCGTCCATCCATTTAAGCAATCATCCATCCATCCGTCCGTCCGTCCTTCCGTCCGTCCGTCCATCCATCCATCAATATCTACCAGCTTTGACTAGTTATTACTCTAACATTCATCATGATATGATTAATGGGCGGTTGTTTTGGGCTGGCTCAGAATATCGTAAGGGTTGCCACTCCCCACAGCTGCAAGGGCTCTTGAGGTTTGATGGGGAGCGTTGTTGTTGCCGTCATGGCCCTTTTAATCCAGAGAGAGGATCTAACACAAAAACAGATTCACAACTCGCAAAACCTGGAAACATAAAAGACTGACCTCAGAGAGCAGCTTCAGGATTCCGGTTCAGGATTCCTTTTTCTGATGAATTCAACCATAGAAACGCTGAAGACCAACTTCACCTTCTCTTCTCGCCAACAGCCTTGAGATCCTCCCCAGCTCGTTTTTCCCCTCTGGATTTTTAAACGTTTGATATTATGTAATGTATCGCTCTGTGTGTTTTCTACGTTATGGAACATGCACTTCAAATGGAAGATGATTTATACAAAGAACATTGATTTGAAAATTATTCAATAGAAATGCTTCAAGACTTCAAAGCCAATCCCTGGTGCTATTTCTATAAGCGCCGTGACCCCTTTTAAATATTTGTTTTTCTAACTCGCACCAAATGACTCCCCCAATACAACGTTGTCAAACAACACCTATCGATAAAGTTTTGCCTCTGCCAGAAATACATGTTCAAATGTTCATAATCACATTGGGATTGACCCAAAATGCTTGATTTTGCAGATTTTATTTCAATACATTTTCTTTACAGTCAGTGAAAATGAAATGGATGAAAATTCACAGTTTCATCTGTATTTTATGTTTATTAAAAAAATGTATCCTCTATTATTTTTGTTATTTTTATTCTTATCGGGGGTCCAGCCAACCGTTCTCGTGGCAGAAGCTACAAACACGGTTGACGTCTTGTTTGAACTGGTACGTCGCAAACATTCCGCCGTTCAAGTTTCATCCAAATCGCTCCAAATACGGAGCAGAAATTCATGAAAAAAGGTATCCAGGTGGTGGTGTGTCACCGGCACGCCAAACTCTCTGGAACTGAGCTACAACTACGGAACAACGGCAGAAGCTACGCAACTTGTTCACGTCTCGTTGGAACCCGCACGCATGCAAACATCTCGTGGTGCAGCGTTCATCCAAAATCGATCCACATACGGAGCAGAAATGAATGAAAATCCGACCAAATTTGACCCCAAGTATCCAGGTGGGCGTGCGTCACCGACAGTCAATGTTTGTAAAGGAATGGAACAAGATGGAATTTAGAGTATGACACTTTGTGACGTCATCATACTGCACTATAAATTTGCAGAGTGCGGTTCTGAATGTACATTCGAGTGGTGTTCAGTGCGCGGTGTAGACTCCGTCGCTCTGTGGTGGTTTGACATTACAAACCAGGCATGTGTGTTTGTGTACCTTCGTACCTGGTAGATGTCTGTGGATCTGTTTATAATTAATATTTTTATCTCTTTCGTCCCCATTACTTTATGCCAGATTCATGAAAAAACACGAAAAATATAAAAATTCACAGAAACCCGTGACCACGTCCAATCGAGTCCACCTGACTGTACGAATAATTGATACGTTCATTATCAGTGACGGTGTTGGAAAAATAGAAGCTGTGATATGGCAATAAGTCATAGAAATACGTTTTTTCATATTTAATTTCAAACGTAACTTATTGAAAATGTTGTCGAAGGAAAGAAGTCACCTTCATAAACCTCCGTAAATATGGAAACCTGCGTATATACATCATAATTGCGCACAAGACCAAATGTCACCTGCCATCACTGAGCCTCAACATGTGCCTCCACGCACAACAAGGGAAGTTATAACAATGACAGGGTTCGGTTTAAAGTCAAAGTTTAGAGAAACTTCATGTACATACAGGTTCCTACACCTAAAAGTAGCAGATTTAAATGGAGAAGGTGTACATCCAAGGTGTCAAGAAGGCAATATTTGTTAATGTAATATAATAATATATTAATTAATTAATATATATAAAGATATAAAAATATTATATTAATAATGTAATTATTTTTTTTATCTGTCAATAGGTGTCTACTATTGACAAATTCTTCCATAATAATTCATATGTCAAATTTATGTTAAAGCTCGATAAATGTTGTCTGCATTACAATATAGACAAGTAATCTATTAAACAGAATTTTCCAACTGTAGATTATTAACAGAAAATACAATGAAGTAGTAATAATAATTAACATTTATTAATTATGTTTGTGAAATAACATTTATTTATTATAATTGTTATGTACAGTAATTACAACGCTTGTGTTTATTATTGTTCCAGATGCCGAAAAATAGCCGAAAGTGTAATACATTAAAGAAGAAATTGTTTGAAAATCCTGCCCTTGAGGTTAGTCACAATATTCTTAAAGAAAACACTAAAGAAAAATACTGTCAAAAATCCTTTAAAAGAGAAATTGAAAAGAAATTGGGGACAAAAAACCCAGATATTGTAAATTATATCTATGAATAAAGATGATGTTAATGAGAAAAAATTCAATATGAGTTAATTTGCTGTGTGTGTTTGTGTTAAGAGGCTCATTTCCTCAGGATGATTCATGGTTTGGAGACTCCAGGAAAAAGTAGTGTGCTGCTATCAGTTTAACAGCATTCTTAAAAACAACACCCAGAATGTTTGCACATGGACTCGAAATGACCCAGACAACGTTTTGATAAAAGTAAGCAATCTTTATCAAGATATGAAAAAGTCTGGTACAATGAATGATAATGTTGCAGGAAGAGATTTTATTGCAATCAGAGAACTGCCAACTCGACAAACTATGTTGAATCCAACCTTCCGAAGAGCTTAGGCTGAGCCGTTTACTGGCTGCATTGGTGTAGATCACCATGGCTCTGCATTGTATACTATAGCTATGCCAACTGATAGAGCTATAAAGAAATCACTGAAAAATAATAATGATGCATGTTTATTAACTGTTTCTGGTAATATATGTGCACATGTATCGTACATGTGTACCTGTAGTAGTAGTAGTAGTTATGTAGCTTACTACAACAGCACTGAATCTTTCTATTGAGTGAGTTTAAAAATGCAAACTTTGAATTCCTTCCTTTGACAATACATCATACGAGAAACTTTGATTCTGACAATAAAGTACAGAAACAACCTGGTAAGGAATTGTACAATGATAATGTCATTTGAGTAAATATCCATCAATTACCACATTATCAATGTTCTCATTGTTCTTATTGTATGCAGGCTACAATCCACACTCTTTTGAATTTGTACTAACAGGAAGCACATTGTCATTCACAAATAAACCTACCAGTTCAGAAGTACAACTCGCATTGGAGGAAGTTGCAGCCCTCGCACCACAAAGCCATGGAGGTCACATTTGGATTCACGTACCGATGTAAAAATCTCAACACAAATTGAAGTTTAACAATGCTTTCAATGATGTGCTCAACTTGTAGTCTTATTAGTGGTTAAAAAGAATATATAACTACGTCAATGCTGACATTATGAGGTTGGAGAAATGTGTCTAAAAGCCCTGAGTCATTGTCAACCAAAACAGTCAATGTTCTCGGCGAAGACGGGGAATTGCCGGAGTGCTGCGTTGGTGACAGGATGACGGTCATGAAGCTCAGTCTTTGGTAAGACCAAATTAAACATGTCACCAAAGGGCAATCGTGCACAATGAAGATGCTGACGACACACCGTCAGGACGACTGTGTGCATCTCACAAGGATGAAGAACAAGATCATTCGACCCAGACGAATGATCGTGCACAAGTCGCAGATAATGGAGCTGACATCAAACTCCCAGAGGAGGAACTGTTAGAAGTAGCCGGCATAATAACATCCGCTAATTTGACAAACAAACATGGATGCACTAAGTGTGGGGGAAGTCAGGAAAAGTTCAACATGGACGGATGGATGTGGTCTCCGCCATCCCGCAACACTTTATCACAGTTGGCCACTTCCGTGTCAGCGACACCAACAACAATATGGATACTGACATGACCAAGTCATAGAAAACGGTAAAAAAGGAAAATGAAGGTGAATAATTTCTTTATTTTCCTTTGTTAAGGTTAAGGTTGCGTTTGTAATGCATCACAAATGTCAAGCTGTCGTTGTAAAAAACTGCGGCCAAACATTGTCATTTTTTGGCAAACAACTCCAGATAAAACAATGTTTATAAACGCTGTGTCATGGCTGGGCAAATACAACACTGTCCTGTAGAACAAATGAGATGAGAATCAGGATCCATCCGTACAGTTTAATCTCTCATTTTATGCCAGTTTAAGGAAAAATCTAGGAAATGTAATTCAAAACTAACACAACTAAAATGGCTGTGTGTATTGTCCCACTCTGCTCCACTATATTTCTTTGGGATTAATCATCTTGGCATTTTCAACTTTGTGGCCTAATAAACCAATGTTTTATAAGTCCACAGTTAGTCTCTGAGTGGTCATAAAAATCCAAAAATTGTCTCGCTCGCTACGCTGCACAGAATCTGGAGAACTGTAATACATATCTAACATGACTGAACTGGACGCTGTGTATTGCTGCCTGCAGCTATATTTAACGATAGGGTTCCAGCCCTACAGGCTATTGTTATTGTTCCTGGAAAATTCTCAGAATTTTGAAATCAAAACTATCTGGAACACAACTGTGGCAGGACCTACAAACAGCTTGTTTGAACCGGTATGTGAAAAACACCTCGTGGTTGAAGTTTCATCCAAATCGATCCACATACGGAGCAGATATGAGTAAAAAAACGACCACATTTGAATATTCAGCTGGTCTTGCTTAACTGACACGTCACTATTCGTAAACAAAATGAATGAAATGAGATTCAAAGTAAGATAATTTATGACGTCATCATACTATTTACAATAAATGTACAGATACCGATTGAGAGTTTTCAGTTGGACCATGTCCAGTGTGCAGCGTAGAGACTCGGTCACTCTGTACTCGTTCGACGTTACCAACTAATGGTTTTACGTGTATATTTATGTACTTTCTTACCTGGCAGATGTCTGTAGATCTGTTCAATTGATATTATAATTCCGTAGTCCCCATAACTTTGCCAGACTAATGAAAAACAAGAAAATGGTAATCCACAAAATCTCATCACTGCGTTGATTAGAATCAACTGAAATGTGTGACTCAGTGATGCGTTCAAGATCCAGCGAGGCGTCGGAAAAATTGAAGCCGTGCAATGGTCATAACTCACAGAAATACTACAACATTTTTGGTATTTCATGGAAACGTAATTCATTGAAAATGTAATCCAAGGAAAAAAGGTCACCAATAAAATTACGTAAATTTAACTAATATTGTAAATCTATGTGAACACCTGATAATTGACATATAGGAGACACAACGTCACCTACCGTCACTGAGACTCCTCGTGTACCTACATAAACAATTTAAATTTTAACAATGAATATATTTCGTTTAAAGTAAAAAGTTAAATAAAAAATTGAATTAATGTAAGTTACAAACATTTTCCTACAGCTAAACTTAACAATCTTTAATGATAAGGAAGAAAGTGTTTCTAGTATTGACAAATGCTTCCATAATAACGTATATAATATAATAATAATAAATAATGACATAATATATGCTAAAAATAATGACAGATTATTGTTATGTAATGTATATATGTAATGTATTACAATAAAGACCAAGTAATCTATTAAACTGAATTTTCCAATTGTACATTATTAACATAAAAAGTACAATTAAGAAGAAATTACAACTAACAGGCATTTATATAGTTAAAAAATGAACACTATATATTATAATTGTTATGAAGAGTAATTACAAAAGTTTTTTTGTTATTTTCAAGTTGAATTATCTTGCCATTTCTTGTCAAAATTTCCAAATTTCTCTAGGACTGTTAGCTCAGCTATTTGGAATTGTTATTTAGAACTGACCTATCTAATAGAACACAACAGGTCACTTCAGAAATTAAAACCAACCGTTGACATCTTGTTGAAATAGGGAATGCCTCATATGTAATGTCATGAAAGTTGGATTTGTAGAATTACACGATGTGTGTAAGTTCAGTAAATTTTTATGCATTTCACAAAAAATGAAACGCATACCCACAACAAATAAATTCGACCACGTTTATTGTTAAAAATTTGCAGGAATTGGCAAAAAGCTTTTATTTCATGATCTCTGTTCTCGGTCTACCTTTATTCCATGTTGTTTTCTTTATTTACTTATGCAGCATTCATTACTTAAAACCTGTGATGCAATTAAGAAAAAAGTAAACAAAATAAAAAATCTGTCAATTTGCAGAAAGTGGCAAAAATTCGAAGGAGGACGAAGGAAAGAACATTTGATTTTTTTTTATTTCCATGCATTCGGGGTTTCTGTCCTCGAGGATGCCATTGTTTTCAACATTCTATTATTCATAGAGTTTTGCCAAATTTGATCTCACGCAATTTCCGATGCAGTTTGCAAACTTGAAATCTCAGGAAGTGGCAGTTATTAACATTGAGAAAAAGCTGGATTTCCCTGAAGGACGGCGCTTCAATGAGACAGTGAAGAAGTCTCATGGCCTTAAGTATTCGATAAGAGTGTACGACACGATGATGAAGCTCAGCAGCTTCTTAAGACCACTCCAAGATCACGGTCACAATCAGCTCCATCTCCTGTCTGTGTGTGTGTGTGTGTGTGTGTGTGTGTGTGTGTGTGTGTGTGTGTGTGTGTGTGTGTGTGCGTGTCTGTGTGTGCGTTTGCGGCTCAGGTGTTCTCCCCCCGGCCTCCCAGGGATCATCAGTCATTATCCTCATCATCCATCACGCCGCGCAGCTGCACGTGAGCCGCCTCTCCTACTCCGCGTCTGCTTACCATACCTTTCGTTTCTCTTCTTTCTTCCTGTCCTTCCTGGTGTTCTTTCTGTCGATCTGCCGCACCTCCGCCCGTGTCACGCCGCGCCTCCGCCCGTGTCACGCCGCGCCTCCGCCCGTGTCACGCCGCACCTCCGCCCGTGTCACCCCCTGCACAAAGTGACTCTCCTGCCTGCGGCGATGGAGAGGGAAGGTAAGACTACTTTACCGTCATGCTCGTCGTGACAGACCACACACACACACACACACACACAAGTATACTGTATATTAAATAACTTGATCTCTAACCCTGTATAATCTGTTCATATATATATATATATACTGGATGTATTATAATTCCTGTGAATTATTTTTTTTTAACTGCCGCTGTTAC
Source organism: Zeus faber (assembly GCF_960531495.2). Classification (NCBI taxonomy): domain Eukaryota; kingdom Metazoa; phylum Chordata; class Actinopteri; order Zeiformes; family Zeidae; genus Zeus; species Zeus faber. The sequence continues at coordinate 7,255,059 of NC_137209.1, read as the reverse complement.
TCGCCGATCCACACGCTGTTGTCATTCCATCCTCCTCTCATCCCTTCCTCCATCCCCCCCTCGCCCTGACGGACGACGGAAATGCTTTTCATCCGGGTTTATATGTGCTCCTGCCTGTCCCATCAGAGCTGTTCGGATGCCAGGGCCCAAGCGGAGAGCCATGCACACCACAAAATAACCCCCCCCACCGTCCGAAATAACCCTCCCACCTTCGTGATTGGTTGGCGTGGAAACCGATAAGCACCAACTGCAGTGATTCAACATTTTTCGAGAGGGACTCGTGAGCCGGCCACCGACTCAACAAATGACTCGAGGGTAACGAGTGGTTTTGTTTAACTTTATGTTTTTTTTGGCCCGGCCCATTTCCCCACCTCCTTAAATGTTTACTACATCATCTGTTCATTTTCACTTCTTCTTTCACGTTTATTTTGGCTTCCGCCGAGGAGCCAATAACGTCGCGGTTAAAACATGTAAAATGAAGACGAACGGGCAGATGGCGACGAATGCGACTGTTCCCTCCCCAAAATAGGAAATTAGACGGAGAGACAAATGTATCAATCCCCTGTAAATTACATTTCACATCTTCCGTCGCAATACTGGTCAGCGTGATGCTTTTTTAGGTTGGAAATAAGAGAAAGGGAGCAAGGTTGAATGGGGGGATAGAGGGAGGGAGAGGAGGGAAAAAAATAGAGAGATATAGTATGTACTGTAAGTATGTGTGCCTGTGTGTGTGTGTGTGTGTGTATATATTAAGAGCAATGTTACACATTGTTTATATATTACACAGACATATTTTCCATTTATAGTTTTGCTTGATTAAAAAAACGAAAACATTTCTCCCATGCCAGTCAAGCTGTTTGACTTGAAACTTGGATTTGGAACTGAATATTGAAACTTGAAAAAGAAACTTGGAATCGAAACATGAAAAATACATTTGGGGTAGAAAATGAAAATGAAAATGAAAACGGAATATTCAAAATAAATTACATTTCGAGAAGGAGCATAAGACTTCCGGGGTAAGATACAAACCTGACACGCACACACGCAGACGCATGCACACGCACACGCGCACGCACACGCACACGCACACACGCGCACACACACACACGCACACACACACACACACACACACACACACACACACACACACCTCTATGCAGTGAGAGGAGTGTTGGCTGCCGCCCGGCCTTGGACACTGACCTCGCCAGGTGAAATTACACGGAAAGCCCCCCCCCACACACACACACAACACACACATACACACACACACACACACATGTTCCCTGCCCCTTACAATGCAAGCAATACATTTGGCATGCGAGGGCCGGGGATCCAGAGCCAAGGAACCTAGCCAGGGAGTGAGGGAGGGGAAAATAGACCAACGGAGGGATGGAAGGATGGATGCAGTGGTGGACGGATGGAGGAGAGAGTGGATGGTGTGTGTGTGTTTATGTGTGTGTGTGTGTGTGTGTGTGTTGTGTGTGTGTGTCAGTGTGTGTCTGCGTGTGTCCGTGCGCGATGGAGCGACCGCAGCATGGGGAGCGATATCAGTGCATCAGTCTTTATAACTCTATCTCACCCGCACACGCACACACGCGCACACACGCACACACGCACACGCACACGCACACACACACACGCACACGCACACGCACACACACACACACACACACACACACACACACACACACACACACACACACACACACACACACACACACCCTCCTCCCACTTCACCTTGACAATCACAGAGGAGCAGTGGGAGCACGGGGCGTGAGGGGGATTCCTCCCACACACTGGTCATTATGGGTTCTTAAATAGGAGATTATGGAGGACGACAAAACGCTGGGAATGCAAAGTAGAGAGGGAGGTTTTTTAATTGGAATTCTGTAAATTTTGGTATGACTGAGTGATGTTTTGGGAAAAATGTATAAAAATCTCAGGTCAGGTCAAGTTTGGTCCTGTGACTTAAAAAAATATATATATTCATAATTAAAAAAAAAAAAAAGACCACAACAAGGAAAAACAATAAAGGAAAAACAATCAGACAAGAGAGAAAAAAAAGACAATGAAAAAGTAAAAAAAAAAGATCAAGCGGAGATCAAGTGTCCGCAAAATCAACAAGAAGCAAAAAGATAAAAGGCCCAAAAGATATATCTGAAAATATAATAAATAAATAGCCTAAAGACTGAAGCAAAAAAAAAATATATATGAAAAAGGAAAAGAATAAGAAATTGCATTCAATATTGATGGATAAATAAAGAAATGAATTATTAGCCTAAAGAATTAAGCAGAAATTGAAAAATGTTATTCAAATAAGTGAAAAATAAATGAAAAATAAAATAAATAATGAAAAATAAGAAGCCTCTTTCAGGCATCAGATCGGACGCATTGTGCGCTAAATGGTTAAAAGCTGTGTTATTGATCCGAGAAGAGATTGCGAGAGCAACTCTCGCTCCCCGTCTCAATGTTTGGGCAATTGTTTGTTCTTCAATCGCACGACTCCACAAACACATGTTTTGTTTTTCACATCTGCCCTTTTTCCACGCCTGCCGTAGCGCTCCATCATCATCCGGTCTCTTTGGACGAGAGGCACATAGAGTGCAGCGCAATTATCCTTCACTCTAATGGCCTCTCCCCCAAAATGCTGCTTGTTTTCCACGGTTTTCCGCTAGAGTGACACCCGGTGGAGAGACGAGTCCCACTTCAGCTGAGTGGGTGGACGAGCGGTGGGGACTCCTCCGGGATGTGTTTGTGTCCTCTCTCTTTGTTATTGCGAGACGGTAAAACCATCATCCGTATTTATCAAAGTTCTCGAGAGGAAAGTGGAGTGGAGCTGTCGGCGGTTCTGAAAGCGGGGTCGGTTGCTGTGCTTCTCGCTGGTCCGGGGGGAGGAAAGCGGGGCCAGCTGCTGTCTGTGGTCCTGGATTGAAAACCGGAGCAGAGCTGTCCAGGCTTCTCGGAAGGAAAGCGCCGGCTGTCGCTGCCCTTAGTCCTGAAAGTCCTGGCGGCAGGCGTGGCGGAGCTGTCCGGGGTCCCGGAGGAAAGGGAAGCCGGTCGCTGCCTTGTGCTTCTGAAGGGCAAAGCCGGGTCCGTCGCCATCCGTGGCCCCGAAAGTCCCGCTGGCGCTTTGCGCGGCGCAAGAGGAAGTCGACGTCGGTCGCTGTCCGTGGAGAGGAAGTGGGCGTCGGCTGCTGCCTTCAGCACCGACTCTAGTCGAGTCGCCGATAAAAACATTTTAAATGAAAAATAATTACATATAAATGATACAAGCAGCCTTTCTGTGTGGAGCTTGCAGGTTCTCCCCGTGCTCACATGGTGGACACTCATCACTGGTCACTCACTGCCCCCGGAGCAAGGACAAGCCAGGATGGGTTAAACGCAGAGGCCTCATTTCACCGGCCACCATCCAAAGCATGTGCGTGTGTGTGTGTGTGTGTGTGTGTGTGCATGTGTTGTGGTGTGGTGTGCTGTGTGACGATTAAAGATCGTTCTTCTCTTGTTCTCTTCTTCTATAATGTTATATGATATGAAAAAAACCCCCAAAACCCTGAAATGTTTAAAGTAAGGAAACAAAGAAAGAAAGAGAAATATTTAATATCCAACTCTTCACTCTCTGCCCTCTCCCCTCCTCTGCCCCCCGCTGGGGGGCTTATGCCTACTGATGAGGTTGTGACCTTCCTCGCCAGCGGCTCGGGCCTCGTGCAGTTTTTGTTTTGGTCCGGAGTTTGGTCGGGAGTGTCCCCCCCCCCCCCCCCCCCGTCCTTTTATTCTCTCAGTTCTGTGGTCGGCTGCAAAGACAGTAAATAATCATCTGTCAAGAGATGCTGCACGTCCATTTCGCTGTAAAAAGGGGGACCCTGTGCCGTCCTTGGGGGCAGATCTTGCGGCGGTGAGGACTGAACTTCGCAGATACAAGACAGCAGGCCGGAAAACCAGCCTGACCAGAGACAATGATTTTATTTAAAGCTGTGAACCATCCGATTATTTGTCCCAAATTTGATACTTTGCTTAGCAGTTACTTTATAGACATTATAGACATAAGACATAGCCACTCAGTGTATTTGGGTTATGTATGTGCTCCTCTGTACGCTGTTGCCATGGATGGCGGTGGACCCCACCACCAACTACACGCAGCTATTCATTAGTTATCACCATATCCATTGGCAGATTGTTAATGTAGTTAATTTATGTACGTTTTTTTTTTTTTTTCTCACAGGCGAAATACGCATTTCATTACTATGATATCTCAGTCACTTTTTGAGTTTTTATCATCTCCATTTTTTTTTTTTATGAAAATCTCCCCTTTGGTCTTAATCCTGAGGTCTTTCATTTTTTTCCCCCACCTCTTCCTCCTCCATAAAACATGATCTAAGACCACGGCGGCTCTAGATAAGAGCGACTGGAGATAAAAGGATTTCAATCTCTAATTAAGCCCCACCTGTCCCTGCTCTATAACAGAGCTGGACCAACTCTGAATGTCTGGAATCAAATGGCTCTTTGGTTTTTAAGCGAGTGACTCGTCAAAAAACAAATCTCCAATATGAGTCAAACCATTCATCACTAGTTTGATCACTTTGGATCGAGTGGGATTCTCTTTGGGCCGGAACAATTTTGACTCACACTCTTGCCGTTGGAAGGAGTGGATGTGGGGCTGAGAAGTACAAAAGTACGTCTTGAGTTTCAGCAAAAGCCTCATGGACGGCTTCTCACCCTCTAACGAATTGAACAAATTGAAATTGACATTTCTCACAAACAGAACTGATACAATTGGCAAATTTAGCCGGTCGCCTGAAAAACACTTTGCCGGTGCTGTCATTTTGTTTTTTCTGCTTTTGACGGCGTAATGGCCGGGCTTGACAACGATCCCATCGGGCATCTGGGACGCATCCCGTCCCGGTCTCCGGCCGTGAGAGGTGAGGGCTCCGGTCCAGCGCGAACCGCAGCGGTGTTCCAATGAAATGGACATGATTGCCGTTCATTGGGGACCGGATGCAGGCTTGATTGACGTGAGTAATGAGTCATTTCAACGTAACTTTAGCAGGTTACGGGCTACAGGAGTAGTGAGATAGAAGGATGGCTTGTGGGGGGAAGTCGGGAGTGGTTGAGGCGACTGGCCATTTTGGACGTAGCCCAATTCCGTTAAAAAAAGGAGGACTGGTTTTACTTCTGATTGAATTTATTCAAGCTCCATCTTCCTCGACGTCAACTCAGGCTTAGGCATCGGTGGAGGGACCGCATACCCCTTTATGGCAGATACTTAATGATGTTTAATTGCACGAAGCGCTACTGAAATCGCATTCCACCACCCATGAGTGTTGGGCGGTCGATTTGGCACGAAATGGACAAAGCCAACCGAGTCACCGTTTTTATCTCTATAATACCCAGACTCCTAAGGGTCTCAAAATCTTAAGGGTCTGAGCTTGAAGGGCAGAAGGGGTTTATCCGCAATTCGGGTACACGTCTTCGAAGTCACACAATGACTGTGGGAGTAGGAGTGTTATTCAAAGAGGATAGCCTCGGGGAAAGATCAGCCATTTTGGCGGCGGCCTCCCCAGAGAAGGAGTGAACACCTGGGCGGGACAGGTGCGACTCCTATACCCAGAGCAGCGAGATAACATGTGGTCCATGTCGCACCAAGGTCGCCCGGAGGAGGACCTTGAAGAGATCCGAGGAAAAATGTAGCGACAAGTAGAGACGGATGGACGGAAGGATGAGCTTCTAACAAATAAGGCCCCTGATAATAGGTACATGCAAAGGTGGAATATCACATACGGTCATCTTCATAGTCTGTCAAAAAGACACTTCCAGGAAGCAGTAGATGGCATTTGTGCGACCTCATTCATAGTATAGGAAAATATGTTGAAATCTGTGGCCTTGGTCGCAGTCTCCAGGGGCTTAAGTTTCTGTCATCAGAGCGTGCATATACTGAAACTTATATACAACTCTAACAAAACAAGAAATTTGAATCCCAAATTAGAAATTGATAAGTGCAAAAACCCTACAAATCAACCACTAAGATAGATAGATATTTAATTAATCCCTGGAGGGAAATTGTAGTGTCAGAGCAGCTCACACGAAGACTCTCAATTATAGGCAATAATAATCAAAGCAATAGAATAAAATGAAAAGAAGAAATAAAAATGCACTAATATGACCGCATGTGGAAAAAAGTGAAAATATACGATAAACTGTTCAACAGTTAACAATACACAAATATGGCAAAATACACAATACCTGATGATAGACAACAAATATAACTTAAAAAGTCATAGAAAAAAACATATAAAAATAAAACAAATAAAATGACTTGAAGAATGACGGAAAAAATGTGGTAATATACAAAAACGAATGAAATAAGTTAAAGAGTTAAAGATTAACGTGGATGTAATTTGGGGGCCTTTAGGACCCTGTGGAGTGCTGTATTGCAGTATTGGGTTCAATCAAACCAGGAGGTGCTACTGTAGTTCATTTTTCTATATATATGTTATTCCTGTTAATAAAAAGTGATCTATTTTCATGGAAATATTGTGATGTGTAACACTTATCATTTGTTTACAATAATTTATCTGATGATGATGTTGATCCTGATTATCCCAATTTTTTTTTTTTAATTAACGTATTATGATTTGATGTAATTTGATTGTTTTCTATTTTTTGTGTCTGCTGCGTTAATTAATTTTTTGCCGTTTATTTATTTTTTTCCCACATTGGATTTAGGGGCATTTTTAATGTGATTTTTCTTCATTTATTTTCTCATACATTATGTGAAAGCACTGTGCAATATTAGGCTCTCAAGGGTAGTGTGCAATATCGGATGTATGATTGTTTGCTGTGATTTAAAAAATTGCTATTGTTGATTTGCTGTGATACACCCAAATTTGAAACGGCAAAAAAAAGAATTCCATGAAATTCTCAAAAAGTTGCAGTAAAAGTACACCCCTGTACCAACAAATTCACAGTATGGAAGATGTTCCAAAGCAAATCTAGAAACAATGGAACGTCTTCCGATCTCCAACGGTCCAGAAATATTCAAGTTGATTAGTCGATAAGTGGACGACCACCAAAGGGGTGTTTTGGGGGTAATTGTGGAGGTTTTGCAGGGCACACATTAGGCTTCATCAAGGCTGGCATCAAAGCATCGCGCCTTGAAAAGCTTCACGGACGCAGACTGGGCGTTGAGCATTTCTATGCTAAGCAGACCTTGCCGGGGTGGCCCCGCTGATTTGTTCTGAAGAGTAACTGAGGCCTGTGACAGATTAGTTCCGTCCCTGTCCCCCCTCAGACTTTTAATGAGTGGACGCCAGTGGCCATGAAGGCAGCCATGCTTGTCTTATCACCGGAAATATACCGTATGCAGCATTCCAAAACGCGGGCATGGAAAACAAGCAAGACCAATGTCTGTCCAGGGTCTAACTGGGGGACGTATTGGAGGACTGGAGGTATTCGTCTTGTTTTTGAGAAGCTGAATATTTATGATGACTACTCCGCCAAGTTTAACACCATTTCCACCGTCCAGTTCTCATGGTGACTCATCGGCCGCCTCTCAAGTACAAAGTATATTGAATAATATGCGTACTATGCAATTGCATAATTGACATTGAATTACTGCAAAACAGCCTCGGCCTTTACATCTACTGCTTCTAGACATCAACAGATGATGATGCATATATGATTCCATGCATATATAATACACCAATTTGTTTTGCCAGAATCATCTTTCAGTATTATGTAAATCTGTGATGATTATCTGGCGGTTGTTTATTTATTTGTGATATGTATCTTCTTTTTACACATTTGATTAGTCAGGATACAAGGCTGACAAAAATAGAGATTTAATGTGCAAAACATTACACACACATTGAAAATCGTTTTTATATATATATATATATTATATATTTTAAAAACTTGGCCAATTACACCAGGTCTCATGGAGAGGATCCTTATCCCTAACCCCCAGACACTGGAGGCCGGCAGGGTTCCGTCCTGGGGCCTATACTGTTCTCCCCGTACACTAAATCCCTTGGCGATGTGATCTCCTCCCATGACTTCTCCTGCTTCTGCTGATGAAACTCAACTCTCCTCCCTCTACCTCTCCTCTCCCTCCGCGGAATATCGGGATAGGGGGACGCGCATCTCTGCGTGTCTTCAAGATATCGGCCGCCAAGACGGAGCTCCTCCTCCTCCCTGGGGCAGACGGCCCGAAGACATACCTCTCCATCGGCATCGAGAACACCAAAGCATCTTCACCTCCGACCGCCAGGAGCCTTGGGGTATTTCTCGACAACCACCTTTCCTGCTCCGCCCCCCCTTGCTGATACAACACAAGTCCTGGGTTCAGGCGCTTGTCATCTCCCGCGCACTCTCCTGGCTGGACTGTCTGCCTGTTCCGTCGGAGCTCTCCAGCGCATTCCAGAATGCAGCAGGCCGCCGGGCGTTCAACCGACCAAAATCCACTCGACCTCCCATCCCGCCGCGCGGATCAAATTGAAGACGTCGGCGCTCTCCTACAAGGCCGCCCATGGAACTCCAACCACTGGCCAGGCGTCGGACTCGCTCCTCCGCCACTGCGCGGTCTCAAGGGTCTTCCACGCCAGCCGTGACTCTTCTCACCCCACGAGCGTCTTACTTTTCCCCTTGACTGGCTAATGTACTTTTATTACAAAAAAAAAAACCCAAAAACTTTCCAACTCTACTAGAGCTGGTTGTTTCCAGAGAATGTTTAGCTGTGACTGTGACATACTGTTGGTTTGATACTGTGACTAATTACTTGTAATTAGTCACAGTATCAAGTAGTAGTAGTATCAAGTAGTATCAGTATTTGTCGCTTTGGACAAATCTGTCTTATCAATGAGATAATGTCAAATATAATGCATTTCTTAACCTCAACCGTCCATGCCAAATGCAAAACAACTTTATAAAATACAATAACTTTGGTTATGAGTGGAGTATTCCGACTTTCAATATTTAGTATTATTATATTATAAGAGTGTTAATCGGTCGATTGCAATTTGATCGCCAAGACGAGTCTATTTCAAGCGCCGCCAAAATAATTAACGATACACAGTGCGCCCTTCTGCCGCGGCGAACCGCCAGAATGTTTCAAACGCAAATGAAGTGCGATGCATTTTCATCTCCGGGAGTTTTCGACTGTGGCCGTTGCTCCCGTCCCCGCATCCCCCTTTCACGCCGCGGTTTACCCTGCCTTTCCGCTGATAGGGTTCATCCCCGGGAGGCGGGTTTCGCCGCCTCATCAGGTTGGAGGGGGGGGGGGGACTCCGCCGAGGAGTCGTGTATTTTTGGCGGTGACCACCCCCCAAAAGAGAAGTCGCCCAAAACAAAAAGAGGTAAATTGAGCAGGGGCCACTGGCATTGAGATCCCATGTATGTTTAAAAGGTAGGGAGCGTCACGCGCTTAACGCGGAGAAACGCACCTTGATCGACGCGCCGGCGGCGGGAAGGAAACGCTCCCAAGCGGCGGCCCCGCCCTGACCTTGGAGGCGCCGTTTGAAAACACGCCGTCACCTGCATGAAGAAGGATCTCGACGTCGTCAACATCGCATCCAATCTGCGGAACGACTAGTCGGGATGAATCAAATTACAGCGGGGGGGGGGGGGGGTATAAATGACGGCTGCCCTTGCACAAAGTCCCCGCTTTCATCCGGATTTAGCGAAGTTGAATTTTTTATATATATACATTTTTTGTAGTTATCAAGCGACGCGGCCTTTCGCGAAAGTTGCAAGTGGTTTGAATCTGAATGATGAGCGGGGGGGGCGGGGGGCATTAAGATTCGAAACACGGGCGGACGCTCAACTGTTTGGACAGGAGGCTGTCAGAGCCATCGGAGAGTATATCATCATGCATCAATCACGCCATCTCTCTTTGGACGAGCACACACGCGCACATGCACACAAACACACGCACACACACACACACACACACACACACGCGCGCGCGCGCGCTCCCCGAATTTGTCTCATTTCCCACAGGTATGTGCGTGAGGCCGTGTGCAGAGCACATCTCTCCTGAACTGCCTGCTGCCATCTCGCGGGGACCTCGCCCCGGATGTTCCGCGGAAAAGCTACAGCGGCGACTCATCGATGTCATAAAAAGGAACTAGTTACAAAAAAGGTTCCAAAACCAAGACAGACGTCTCAACAAACCTTTATTTACGGAGCGATGAAAATCCCTTGACGTTGTTGACATAGATTGAAACCAAGGCTGTACTGCATAGGACAGTATATTGTTGCGAAGGCTATATCTGTCTGGAAGCCGATTTGGTTCATTCTCCTAAAAGAAAAAGTTTCAAGACTTAAAGAATTATGAGCTATCCGAGCGAGGGCAGAAATGACCAACCTCAGAGCAAAACGGCACATTGCTATGGAGGTTCATCTATTATTTGAATCAAGATAAACGCTTCAACTTACCTTTAATAAACTGTGTGAAACACTTTCATTTCCTTTTAGTCTGTCATCCCATCTTCTCTAACCACTAAAGGCATCGCCGGTAGCGTGGCGCGGTCGCTGGCGTCGTCCGGGTTTTTTTTAAATTTTTTTTTGTTTTGACTACGTCGAACCGAATGGACTTCCGTCTCGAAAAGATGGAAAAAAAACAAAAAAAACACATTGAGAGCCAACTTTCCATTTGTTGTACTTTGCGCTTTATCGCGCGGCTCTTTAAGTCGGGCCCGCCGCCGGTGCCGTTCATTCAAAGACGGAGCCATTGTATTTGTATTAATAGCGCTATTCAAGCGAGAGCCGGAGGCTTTAAGAGTGTGTAGGCGTCTGAAGGAGAGCGAACGGGGAGCGGCCGGTGTTCCTCCTGTTAAATGAGCTTGTGTCTGCGCCGGCGACCTGTAATTATAGATAAAAGCCCCACGCATCAGACCATCATCTGCATCATTGACTCTTCCTTTCTCCCCCAGGTTCTTAAAATCACTTATCGGAAAGGAGCTCGCCGCAATTCCGCGGGTCCTCGTGTAAGTTCACGGGTCCCTTTTTGGACCCGATTTGCATACGCGGAGAAGCACTTCAAATATATACACAAAAAGATTGCCCCTGCACCTTGACTCACCTTGAAACGGTCTTCTATCGGAATCTTTGATCCATTTTCTGACAAAGTGGCTTGTTTTAATGCGGGGACACCAAGGCAATCTCTCTGTCTATTAGCGAGGCCGCGGGAGGACGTGCGCGGTTTAGCGACCCGTCTGTCCATCCATCCATCCCTCTGTCTGGGGTGTATATCCAGGTGGAGTTGGTGGAGACGCCTCCCTACCGCCGATCAGAAATGATTTAAACACTGTGGCCAAGCGGCAACAATTACAGCCGGTGGTGCCATGGGGAAGGGCGTCAAACTGCAGTTCAGCTACTGGCCACTAGAGGTTGAATGCAGGAAACCTCAGACTGGGTGGAAGTCAATGGAAAAAAAAAAAAGGCGCTTTCCACGACAAATACAGGGAAATCATTCTTTGGACTCACAGTCTTTCGGGTCTCGATATCCCAGCCTTCTGAGGGAGTGGATGTCTTTATTGACAGGTCGCTTGCCCCCACCGCACGACGGGACTCTCCGCCCAAAATCTGGAAAGTCCTCGCATCAAAATTGGCTCTTTGGGAACCGATGGGCGGGAATCAGAGCTGCGGTATGTCCGTCGTTTTTTTTTTCCCGACAGTCTGTGCTGGCGACCATCTTTTTCGCCTGAACAATGAACTGCCACCAACCAAATCCTGCGAAGGTGGCGCTCATTCACAGGTATCATCGGCTCCGGGAGACAAACGTGTCCTCGAAGTGTCTCTCACCCAAGTTTCTTTTTTTTCCCCCGCTCGAAACTTTTTAAAGAACAGATTCCCAATATCCACCCGGAGGGCTTCACGCCGAGGGCTGCGCTGAGAGACACTGATGGTCCTTGACGGTGATGATGTAATTAACAGGATTGTCTGTAAGAGCCTTCTATCCTTGTGTCCTCTGACAACGCAAGGTAAAACAGCCTCCTGGGTGCCGTCGAGGACTAACGCCGGTGGCTCAAGGTTTTGTGAAGTCATTATTTTTCGGGGATCCATCCATCCATCTATCTATCTTTCTATCTATCTATCTATCCATCCATCTACAGTATCCATCTATCGATCCTTCCATCTGTCAATCAATGTATTGATCTGTCTGCCCATCCATCCATCCATCTATCTGTCCGTCTATCCATCTAGCCATCTGTCTATCCGTCTATACGTCTATCCATCTATCCGTCTATCTATCTATCTATCCATCCATCTATCCATCCATCTGTCTATCTATCTATCTATCTATCCATCTATCATGTCTATCCGTCTACCCGTCTATCATCTATCATATATCCATCGATCCATCTATCCATCCATCTATCTATCCATCTATATGTCTGTCTATCTTTCTATCCATCTATTTATCCATCTATCTATCCATGCAGACGTCCATTGCCATTTATGTATAGACTGTTGATTACATACATGAAGAAATGTATTAATGCAACAAAGGCACAGAAGTCCAGAAATGCAAATAGGATTTGAAGAAGACAAATATTATGCGTTGGCACTATTAACATTTCTAAGATATTAGAATTACCTGGAGACCCAGCGCGATTTGGGAATTAGCTGCCAACACAGACACCCGAACACGTACATCAAAGGCCCAAATCACAAGATGTGTTGCGCTCCTATTTAACTTTTAAACGGTGTTGTCTGGTCTATTCACGGAGGATGACAATTTCTGTGAAATCTATGGTTTCCCACGATTAGCAGATCGGTTTGAAACGGCACGAAACAGACTTTTGTGACGAGAACACAAAACGAAAGACAGCGAGGGCTCCGGGTCGAAAGGTGAATTGTGATAAATGCCATTTCATTACTGTGATTGAATTGATGTGACGGGGCGAGCTCCCAATTCAACAAATTATGGAACAGAAAAGGCTCAGGAGTTTAGAATGCCCAACTTGTAAAAACTGCTGCGTTGCAGAATAAAATCATCAATTTCTTAGTCATTACTTTAATTCTGTGACTGAAATCCTGTTGAAAACCATAACCATTACAATAAGCAATATTTTATTCACTTCTTGGACAAATTGACCATGCAACAGCGGCAGGGGTTTGTAAATCCAATAGTTTTATAACAGTAAATATAAGCTATGGTTTGGAATTATACGATGTAGCAATGAGCTATTTGTCGCAGCTCATCCAATGCCACCTGGCCTTGCAATCATTTATATTAATTTCTCATTTTTGGTGCATCCCCCATCTCTCCCCGATAAACAATTGACGGCGATCCTTACTCATATGGGTGACATGGCCTTTTCACATCGTCTTCAAAATGCCGGCGCTCCCCAAGGGTTTCCACCGGCCCAAGGGTTCCGTTTCTCCGTGCTCGCTCGGGAAGGAAGCAGGGGCGGCCGATCACGCACCGCTGATGACATTGATGGAGACCACCAGACAAGACCTCCCGCCCCCCGCCCCCCCCCCCCCCCCCCCCCGCCCGCCAATCCCTCCGTCACCCCCCGAGGCGCGGCGGCCTCCTGGCATTTTCTCCTCTCCGAGCGATGCCGCCGGGGTGCTAAATCCCTGCGTCTTTTTGAAGTACAACGCCGGACGGAGAGGAGAAAAAACAAAACAATGGAGTCCGTCTCTAGAAGGTCATGTGCCAGGAGGGTGGGATTACCTCCGCATGTTCCTCTTCATAGATACGGTGCCGTTATCTTCGTACGCACGTTTTTTTTTGGTTTTTTTGTTTGTTTTTTCCACGAGAATTCACTCGTATCTGACGCACGAGCCTCGTGGTTCGCCTTCACCGGCGAGTGATTTTCTAAAAACGACAGAAAACCCATGTACGGCACGTCCAGCCGGCCCCGCTCGCCGCGTCGCATGCGGACGCGCTTTTAGGAGAATTAACTTCTTTCTATGAAGTGAGCGGCGTGTTATGCTTCCCAGCCTTGTCGTTTACCGTGATGTGAGGGATTTGTTGAATTACGAGACGAACGTCGGACGGCGTAAGCGGAAAAACCCACGTACGGCCAGCCCGCCGGGCTTAGTCCGCTAACCACATTGTACATACTGTAAACACTGTTATAATGATAATTAACCTTTCTCCACTGTATATGACACTTACATCACCCACAGTTCACCCTCGCTGGCGAGCAACTTGTTCAATTCCCACAGAACCCATCGGAAAGCCCGTGTATGTCCAGCCCGTCGCACTTTAAGTCCACTCGTCACATCACGCATGAACATGAGAATCAACTTGTATCCATCAACCGTACAGCGCATGACACGACCACGCCTCTTCGTCCGTCATCGCCGGCGAGCGATTCCTCCAAACGAGACAGAAAACACGAGAAAGCCGCGCGTGCGTCCGCTTCAGGAAGTCCACTCGTCGCGCCGTGCTTGTCGGCTTTTTTTTTTTTTTGCCTTTTTTTCCTCCCACGAGGATTTACTTGCCTCTATGAACAGTGCAGCGCGTCGCATCGGCGGGCCTCGCCGTTCCTTAAGTCGCGAGGTGCGCCCAGCACCGCCGCACTTCAGGAAGTCCACTTATCACGTTCTGCATTAACTCATTAACCTAGAGTATACAACACTTAAAGGCCTCGTCGTGTGCCCGCACTGGCTGGGGATTTGTTAAATGATGAGGCAAATGACATATTTGCGGCCAGCCCGCCGCACTTTAGGAAGCCCACTAATCACGTTGTAATTGCAGACATCCTGCGCCCAGCGTGAGAGGACATCGCCGGATGCATCATCTCTTCGTCGGCATGGCAACAGCGGAGGCCAGGTAGCAGGTGGGAGAGTGGTTTTTTTTTTTGTTTTTTTTGTTTGTTTTTCTACATTTTTCCCTCCAGGAAGTGTCTGCCTCAGCACCTGCCCTGGCATCCATAATGGAGCCCATCCTTCAGGAGCCGGGAGCCGCTCTAAGCAGCTTGAGCCCCCGGATGCCAGGGTGCGTTGGTTAACACGAGGGTTTCATTAACCCCTGTGTTAGCGCACGCTCGCCGCCGCTGGCAGCTGCCAGGTTGGAGTCCCGGTGCCGAGACGGTTCACGTCAGAACACAACGGCGGCAGATGTTGAGCTGCGGAGAAGATTTCGGCGCGCTGAAGGTTGTTGTTGTTTCGAGCAGAGGCGGAGAAGGAGGGCGGGGAGAAAGAGGAATTAGGAACTGTGAAGGAATTTCATCCGATCGGCCCCGCCGCAACCCGCCCTGTGGTGATGGAGCGACGGCTCAGGAAAAGTCATGAAAAGTCAGGAAAACGCAAACGTCTTCCTGCAGGACCACCACCCAAAGCAAGCTGCCGGAGCAACGCCGGAGCGGCTTAGCCGAGTCCTGGCCCTCAGCCCTTGAAGCATCTGCGGCCTTTGAAAAAAAAAAATCTGCCGACCATCTCCGCTCCTCGACTCACCTGCCAGGAGGCTGAGGGGCAGCGGGCAAACCCTGCTCCATCACGGTGTGGAAACTCCACGGCGACTCATCGAAAGAGAGCCTGAAGAGCCGCAGAGGCTCGTCTTCCACGGGACACCACCCAACGTCTAAGTGGTTCACCCGTAGCCTCCGTCGGTAATTACAGAACAGATACAAACTGAACTTTTTGACTTTTTTCCATTTTTTTTATTTTTCTTTGTTAATTTACAGGTTTTATGCCTAATGATAATTATTTTTAGGCTATTACAAAATTATAATTATTGCACATTGTTTTTAATGTGAGCCGCTGCTCTACTGCTAATCAACCACAAATCCATCCATCTAGCCATCTATTTATCTATCAATCATCCATCTAGCTATCCATCTATCTATCTATATATCCATCCTCCTATCCATCCACCCATCTATCTATCTATCTATCTATCTATCTATCTATCTATCATCCACTCATCAGTCCATCTATCTATATATCCATCCACCCATCTCTCCACCCATCTATATATCTATCTATCAATCCATCCATATATCTATCCACCTCCATCAATTTATCTACCTACCTATCCGTCCATTTTCCCATCTTTCGACCAACCCATCTATCCATCCATCCATCCATCTACCTATATTTCTAGCTATCATTCCATCTATTACTATTCACTGCAAAAACACACATTTCAATATTTCAGTTCATCAATATCTCGGACATTAATATCCAGTCTATCCACAAGTCCTATGAAAACACGCTGTATAAAACCCAGCAGAGGTTTTGGTTGCTATTATTTTAAAACGAGCTAGGATATTTTCTCTTTGTAAAGTTTTCCTCTCTCCATACCTCCACGACATGTTCCCTTCTCGGGGCTGTTTGAGAAGTTCAGGCTGCATTAATGTCCCCGTGAAGAGTGACGGTGTCACAGCGTGTCCTCCACAGTGACACTCGGCTGGGTGGAGGCTTTGTGGGAATGTGGAATCCCTCGCTCCTAATAAGCAGCGGGTGCCAACCGCCGCGTGGGCTAAAATATATAACACCCCCATGGCCTCTGCCGGGGATCGTCACCCACTTCTGCTTTCACATTCCAAGCTTTCGTAGGGGAAGTTTCGGAAGGGACTTATGACTTTGGGGGACTTGTACTTCATGAGACTTCCTGGTCATTCCGCTGTTGAAAGTGCCGTCCATCCCACATGAACAATCGACACTGTGGCCCTGGCAATAGCGGCGTTGCAAATGGCGCTCTTTCCCTCAATGCATTTTGCCCAGGATTTCAATAAAGGTTAGGAAATGTAAGCATAATAATAATAATAATAATAATAATAATAATAACTTTATCTGTACAGCACATTTCAAACATGAGATGCAACTCAAAGTGCTTTACAGAAAGTAAAAAGTTCACAAAGTCAAACATATAAATACCACACATAAAAACCTACACTACCAATCAACCTAGTCACCGCAAAATGAGTTTGGGGAACATAGTGTTAATCACTCTCATCTACTTACTCTTAGAATTAGGAAGAAATGCCCTTAGAGAACGTGCAGAGTGGACATGGACATGGTGGGCGGAGGAGGGGAAACACAGACTTGTAGTGCTGGGACTTTGGTGGTGAAAAAGTTTGTCTCTTTTTAGAGATTCTGCTCTTTACGTGAATGGAATTGTCACAGGCTGCTGGGCTTGCGGCTCAGAGTTTTTATTCTAGTCCACGCCGACAACACAGCAAACCAAACGTACGTATGTCGTCTGAATTCATTATATAAGATAAATAAACCAGGTGAATACGCAAAATAAATAATACAACTTGTTACGCGGCACTACAAGGATCATCATCAGTACAAAACCTTGTCTGATAAATTACATTATTATACCGTTCAATATGGGGGATTTTTTTTATACTCACAATGCCCAAAATGGGTTTGAGACTGTCACAGACCACCAAGCTTCACACGATTGCTCCTTTAAAAGTGCCAGGAGACCACAGCAGAGTGTGGATGTCACCAGTCGGGGTAACGGTTGTGGCGCCTCCACGAAGGATGATGCCAGGTTGCTTCCGTTAGTTGTCTGTTGAGCATTATATCAGAGATGTTGCAAAACACTTATCGCTCCCCCTCTGGGTCTCTGAAAAGCCCCATGGCTTCATCACCGCCAGAGGTGTCAAATTTTCTCCCGACGGCCCAACTTGCAGCTGGATCTCTCGCGATCCGGCTGGGCGGAGAGGGAGTGCCACCGGCTGATGCAGATGGGGCTCCGGGGTTGCGTCGCCAAATTCGTCGTGCGACCAGGTCCCCTTCACCCGCTCTCCTGTTTTCCGGGCGCTTTCTAAGCTTTCAACAGCTCACCGGGCATCAAACCCTCAACTTAGTCGTCAAACTCGAAAGTTCCCAACCGTCGACTGATCCGAGCCCTCTAGTCCTCCCACTCTGAACTTCTCAGCCAAGAACTTTTCTCCTTGAGCATCGGGAAGCTCGACCGTCTCCTCCGATTCATTTGATTCAGGGGACCGGACGTGGATGGAAAAAAACAGGACTTTAACGCCATGACTGCATCGTGCATTCCTCCACATTCAGCACCTCCTGGTCTGCAGCCGCTTTTGAACACAGCTTTGGGGTGGTGGTCGTTCAAAAGGCCGTCTCAGCATCCAACCCCTCAAGGCTCCCCGCAGTGACCTTGAGCCACAGAGACTTAACGGGCGTCTCCTCCAGTCATCCAGATTTGCGAATCAACAGCGGTGACTTGGATGGCAAAAATGCAGCCTCGATCCCATTGGCGGCTCTGGGTTTCGGGTGTCAGGGCCTCCGCTCGGGACTCGGGGCTCTCGGCTCTTTTCGTTCCAGATTGGAGTCTCAGTTCAGCCCGTGAGTCGCTGCAGTTCGAGTCGAGAACGAAACAAGCAAATGACTCTTCAGCTGGAGTGACTCCCGACTCCTGAGTCATTTAA